>NW_015113878.1:42512-44136 GCF_001443285.1 Poecilia latipinna | reverse complement strand
ATGCTGTGATGACTTCCTGAAGGTGGAGTTTCAGAAGGAGCAGGAGTTTCTTTAAAAGACAGAGGCTCAACTTCAATATGAAGTCAATTTTCTTTTAAGACATATTTAATGTATACTGCATTTTATAACAGCTAAAGGGAACATAGTTACTATTGTGCCATAAAATGACATAATGTGCCTGGAAAATATGTAAAACTGCCCCATTAAAAAAGGAAAAATCCTTGATTTTAACTTTCATCACGTGTTCACAACCGCTATCCATTCTAATGAATCTACTAACCTCTGATGAAGTTCAGTTGTCCAAGTAGGATTTTTCTAGCAAAAGTGTTGCTTTCAAATCACTGCAATGCCCATGCTGCCCAGCAGATGGTAGTAACACTGACATGAGCGACATTAAAATTCAAAACAAAACGATTCTGATTGTTAAGAAAAAAGGTTCTTTGACAACTTTCCTTTGACACTGCATATTCTTTCAGATTACATGATATTAGAAACATTCTCAGGATGAAGTGAGACTGATCTGGAGAAATCCATCAATATATGCTCAGCTGGTGAAGCTTCTGGTGAAGATATCTTATATCTGGTGAAGCTGGTGAAGCTTCTGGTACACTTAGCCAAAATGGACATGTTGGCCTGAATGTCACTGCGAGAGTAAAAATATAATCTCCACACACTTTATAAACATCTCACTTTGGAGAGGTGTTGAAAAGAAACAGCTAATTTCTCCAAAACCTCAGTTTGCCATGTTTGCTTAATTTTTTCAAAGTCATACTTTCACCTAGAGGTGAAAGTAGGCGGGGGTATGCAGTACCTGCAAGAGAGGGGAGCGGCTGTCTGCTGTAAAACATCAATGGGTTCACTGTGCAGCCGTGAGTGCACCCACTAATCAGCCGTGACTGATTTGTTTTTCAAGAACAATCTAAAACACGACATAAACAGTTAATAAATAGGTTTTTTTCCCCATTTCATATTATTTCTGAACGGTTCATGGTTTGCTACAGCAGGGGTGCAATACCTAATAATAATAAATATCAAGCCTGAAAACTTAATATCAAAATGGACTGAATGTGATGTTTTTAAAGTAATCTCTTTAGACCTGCCTCCTGATCCGGAGGCATGTCCTGACTCGGAACATGGTCCTCACTCGGAGGACGGTCCTGACTTGGAGGATGGTCCTCACTTGGAGGCAGGTCTTAACTCAAAGGCAGGTCCTGACTCTGAGCACGGTCCTGACTCGGAGCACGGTCCTGAACCTGAGGCAGGTCCTGACTCGGAGCACGGTCCTGACTCGGAGCACGGTCCTGACTCGGAGGAAGGTCCTCACTTGGAGGAAGGTCCTCACTTGGAGGCAGGTCTTAACTCGGAGCATGGCCTGACTCAGAGCACGGTCCTGAATCTGAGGCAGGTCCTGACTCTGAGGCAGGTCCTGACTCTGAGGCAGGTCCTGACTCTGAGGCAGGTCCTGACTCTGAGGCAGGTCCTGACTTGGAGGAAGGTCCTGACTTGGAGGAAGGTCCGCACTTGGAGGCAGGTCTTAACTCGAAGGCAGGTCCTGACTTGGAGCACGGTCCTGACTCAGAGCACGGTTGTCATTCAGAGGCAGGTCCTCACTCAGAGGCAGGTC
>NW_015113878.1:29820-39632 GCF_001443285.1 Poecilia latipinna | reverse complement strand
TTGGAGGAAGGTCCGCACTTGGAGGCAGGTCTTAACTCGAAGGCAGGTCCTGACTTGGAGCACGGTCCTCACTCGGAGGACGGTCCTGACTTGGAGGATGGTCCTCACTTGGAGGCAGGTCTTAACTCGGAGGCAGGTCCTGACTCGGAGCACGGTCCTGACTCAGAGCACGGTTGTCATTCAGAGGCAGGTCCTGACTTGGAGCACGGTCCTGACTCTGAGGCAGGTCCTGACTTGGAGGAAGGTCCTGACCCGGAGGCAATTTCTGACTCTGAGGACAGTCCTCACTCGGAGGCAGGTCCTCTCTCGGAGGATGGTCCTGACTTGGAGGCAGGTCTTCACTCGCAGGCAGGTCCTGACTCGGAGCACGGTCCTGACTCGGAGCACGGTCCTGACTCGGAGGCAGGTCCTCACTCGGAGGACGGTCCTGACTCGGAGGCAGGTCCTCCAGTTCCAGCAAATTCAATAAGACCAAATCTTGGCATTTTTGTCATGCTTTCAGCACCAAGGTTTGTCTGCATTGGGAATATTTTTGTATTACAACATAAGGCTCATGGTCCATGCTCTCTGCTGGAGAACGTCCCTTCAACATGACACATCCTGTTTTTGTTGACATCAGGCTTTATCTCAACAGCAGGCTTCTCCTCAACAGCAGGCTTTTTCTCAGGCTCTTCATTCTTGTCTGGGTCTTCAAAGTCTATTGATTCAATGTCTTCCAAAACTAGATAACCTTCGTTCAAATATGGATAGTATTTGTTTATGTCCTGGTCATCAAAGTCTATTGCTTTCAATGTTTTTTAGTCCATACTCAGAGGCCGGTCCTGACTCTGAGGCCGGTCCTGACTCTGAGGCCGGTCCTGACTCTGAGGCCGGTCCTGACTCTGAGGCCGGTCCCGACTCTGAGGCCGGTCCCGACTCTGAGGCCGGTCCGGATTCAGAGGCCGGTCCGGATTCAGAGGCAGGTCCGGACTCTGAGTCCGGACTGACCTCTGAGTCCGGACTGACCTCTGAGTCCGGACTGACCTCTGAGTCCGGACTGACCTCTGAGTCCGGACCGTCCTCTGAGTCCGGACCGACCTCTGAGTCTGGACCGTCCTCTGAGTCCGGACTGACCTCTGAGTCTGGACCGACCTCCGAGTCGGGACCAACCTCTGAGTATGGACCGGCGTCTGAGTCTGGACCAGCATCCGAGTCTGGACCTGCCTCCTCTGAGTGGCCCAAACTCAGAGGCCAAACTAAGACTGGACAAAACTCAACGTTTGTTCACTCTTAGAGGGTTCTTGAGTCTGAGCATCGTCTGAATTGTCTCCACAACAGAAAGCATGTTGAATGTACTTCTTTGCCTTTCTGAGATAATCTTGTGGAAGATTAGTTTTCCTAGGTCGTGTCAGGGTTCTTTTGAAACACTGTATAACCTTGTAAATAACTATTGGGTTGTCACTTTTTATCATCTAAACATCAATTCTCTAACCAAATCATCATTGCCTGAGAGAAGTTGAAAGATATCTCCGCAGACTTTTCTTTCCATCTTGTCAAAAAAGACAAAATCTATGTCCTTTACTTCTTCCCAGAGTTTAGGAGCAAGCTTTTTCTGGACAGGTATGGTGTGGTTCATTTTGTAAGCGGTACAGTGAGTCCTTGCTATAACGCGGTTCACCTTTTGCTGTCTTGCTCCTTCTCTGATTTTTTTGTGCAGTTTTTTTCACAGTGCATTGTGTTCTGCGTCCTCATTGGCTAAACAGTCTCCGAGCTCCTTCTCTACCTGTGTGCCAATAACGTTATGGTATTTAAATATAAATAATACAGCTTGGCCATTCAGGAGATGAAAGCTGAAAACTTTGAATGCCTGCTGGAAAAAACTGTGGCCAGAGGCAGCGCAAAACCCGACCGGAGGCTCGCTTGACGAGATCCATCGCTCTGCCGTAGATACAGCTGTGAATCTCGCGGGGCAGGTTGGAGGAGATGCTTTAATGCCATGCCTCCGGATCACATTAAGGCCCGATTGATGAACACGCACATCCGCTGACCTGAAAACAGGTTTTGTTCTTTGGTTTCAATGTAGAGTATTTAATTATGCTGTATAATAATTGTAAAAACTAAAGGTACCTACTTTGCGGATTTCATTTATCGCGGGTTATTTTCGGAATGCAACCCCCCACGAAAAACGAGGGATCACTGTATATGTAGGTCTATGACTGGACTTATAAATCAATTGCCAAATAATTTTTTCTACCATATTTCTTCTTTCCTCTTCGGTTCCACGTTTGAAACCCATCTCTTTCGTGTCCCTCAGAAATCGTTCAGGGTCCATGCCTGCCTGAGTATAATCCTCACTCAGGCAGTTTTCATCTGAGTACAAGTCCTCACTAGGAAAAAAATTATTTCTGATCTTTTGTTTTGTAGATGTAAACATTTTCTTTGGAGGAACAGGATTCTCCAGGTGGTGATTGAATTTTTCCACAATAACTTTGTCCTTCTGGGTAATCATGAAGTCCAATTAAATGCAGTCCAGAAGCAAAGTGGAAAGCATCTCTGGCGAGGCTTTGGAAAATCTGTTCACTCAGCTCTTCTGACATTCTGAGAGAACGTCCACATTTAATTCTCCTGTTTCTCTCAAAAGTAAGATCAAAACCCCTCATGGTGTTCTTCCAAAAATGTTTCTCTGACAAGATGCAAAGTTGGTCCGTCCGCAGATTTTTCAATCACTTTCCAAAGAAGTTTGCTGAGAAAGTTTTTTTTTTTCCTGTAATCCGGGGTTGTTTGACCAGGATGGACTTTGTTGGAGAACCTTTTTCTCATGTTTTTCCAAAAAAAAAAGTGAGCTGTGAGCTTTCGTTACTCATCTTTATTGAACTGAGCTAAAATCTCCAAATGAATTCTGTGTTAACTGACCGGAGAATTAACTGATCAGTTGGTCATGTCATGGACTCTGACATCACAAAGTCATCCTTAGCAGGGCCTCATGACACAGACATCATTTAAAGTCATGCTGATGACATCATTGTCAGCAGCATGGCAACTGTTGCTGGGGGTAATAATAGCACGCAGTGATCATGCACTATGAAAAAAAATTGAATCTGTGGGCACTAAATACATTATTCCCACAAGTCTTAACTGGAAGTGATCTGCGCACCTTCGCCAGAACAGGGGGGGCCAGGGAACCATTGCCCCCTCCACTTTACTGCCCTACCCATTTTTATTTGTTATTTGGGTTCTATCTCCTAACAGGTATAATAGGGCAAGTGTCAATGGGACCGCTACATCCAACCAGTTACTCAGCAAATCCACCGGTTTAACCCAGAAGGGTTTGACCAATTTGCAGTCCCATATTCAGTGCATCGGCTTATTTTGGTGGGGGCAAAATGAATCATAGCAAAAAAAAAAGAGTCGAAGCAATAATATTACTCAAGTAAAAGAAAAAGGTAGAGTGCTGTGAAGCTACTCTAATAAGTACTTTTTTTTTTTTTTTTAAAGTTACTCAAGGGAATGTAACCAAATCCACCCAATTTTGAATATAGGCAACATCATCAGTAGCCTACAGGCTACTTGCTAACAAGTTTGAGGTGCTGTATTGTTATTAGCTAGTAATCTTTTAGCTAACATTAACTGCATCCAACAGCATTTGAACTCAGTCGTTTAGTTTGGTTGAAAAACTGTGCAAAGTTCTGTGCGTTGCGCTGGTTTGCTGCCATAATTCTAATATCATTACATTTTATTTTCAGCCCCTCAATTCTATTTACAACTTACATTGCTGACAGCCAATCTCATAATCTAAAAAGATTATTAGAAACACAAATAACAGTGAAACTTACAAATGTCCAGAAAGAGAAATAGGAAACACTCCATGAAAGATGTAAACAGGCAGCAGACAATCAATTACTACAGTGATGGAAAAAAATCTCTAAGACGGTTATTGCTAGCACTTCATAGCAACCGTTGCCACCAAGGATCATAATGATAGCATGTTAATTAGCTATTGGAGTATATTGGCTGTTCACATTAGTTGTATTGTCTGTTTGACACAAACCTTTGGTTGGTTGGGGAGCTAAGAAGTGATGTATTCCTGGTTCTGACTTGATCGAACTCTAAACTCCACAGGTCTCATCATGATCGGCGTGATTGTCGCGTCGAGAAAAATCGGCATCAATCCAGACAACGTGGCCACACCCATCGCTGCTAGCCTCGGAGACCTGATTACCTTGTCCCTGCTGGCAGGCATCTCAACAGGGCTCTACAAGAAGCTAGGTAACACCCGCTACACACCTCATCAGAAAATAATGTCACAGTTAAAGTTTGCCTGGTTCATGTCAACACTGTGTAACAGAAACTCTGTCAGAGCGCTCATCACTGATGAGAGATTTTCATTAATTTTGACTTTTTAATGATTAAAGACATTCCTGTCCCAGGCTGTAAATATTTTACAGCTTTAAAGAATTTCAGTAATATGAATTGTGTGTCTAAGTTTGCTCTATCGTAGCCTAACCATTGCCTTTCTGCTCAATTCCACTCATTTCTCATCTCCATTTGGTACTCCATCTGGATTTTCACCCATTGAGTTCAATTTCTCTATATATTTCAATGGGACATTAGTCCTCTAATCCTGGCAATGCTTTTTAGGCGATAGAAGGCTGACTTTGTAACTGTCTTTATGTGTCTCTGAATGTTCAGGTCTGAGTTCATCACTAGCCAGATTTCAGACATAATAACTAGTTTCCAGGTGCAATAGCCAAACCTACATGCAAAAATACCTGCATGATACTACCACCAACATGTTTGTTGAGTGGCTAAGAATTTTTTTGACTCTGAGTATTTCCGGTTATTTCAGCTAAATTTTTCAGTCTTTGTTTAGTCTGTAGAGTGGCAGAACATGTCGACCATGTGAGCAGCAGCAATTTACACCCACGAACAAATCTGTGTTTCTTTCTTACTTGGCATTGTCAATCCACAGTGATGAAACTATGGCTTTATTAATGCAACAGTTTGTATTTTGTGGATTTTAAAGCAGCACACATTATGAAACAGCAGGGATTTATTCTTTCTAATAGTCATTTAGTTTGTTGCAATTTCCGGCTTAGATGAATCCCTTCGGCCACTGATGGAGCCAACTGCCAGGTGGCATTTAAAGACAGAAATCCTCATTAAAGCACAGCTTTCCAAACGGCTTTCAGCGTTCTCATCAGTGAGGAAGCGAAAGGGTACAAGCAGTGTGTGCAGCTTGTGTAAAATGTGGCTCTGCTCCTGCCTGTGTGGGGTAAATAAGATTGAAAGCCCTCCCACGCCTAATCTTGCTGTGTTTTTGGGTGAGAATCTATGTGGCTCCGCCGTCAGCACTGCGGCGGTGACTTGGCAGGCGACACACCCAGCTGCAGAGCTACGGTTTCCACACCGCAGACGCACAAACAGGCTAACAGACAGACCTGCAGAGCATACTGTAATCCCATAACTCTTGCATCTGTCAGAGACTGTCCCAAAAAGCAAGCTCACTCCCTTTAAACGCTGTACTGGGCTGCTATGCTGAGCATATTTGGGATATTTTTTGCTCAGATACACAAACACAGCTGGTGTCTGGGACTTGGACGCACTCTCGCCTACTCGGATGTTGTGTTTCTTGGAGGGTTTTTCTTTTTTAGGCTTTGGAGTCTCCTGCGGTGTCAGACGAATAACACTGCATCAGAGAAGATGCAAAACTATTTTCACTTGTGTTTATATCACAAATTTCAATGTATTTTTCAGATTTTAGTTGACTTACATAAATTTGTGCAGAATTGTGAGAAAGAGATGTTTTTCATGGAGTGCCATTTGTAAAGATGACAATTGGCAGCAACTGATTTGGCTTATTTAGCCTGCCATAAGAAAAAGACAATGGAGGTTCATTTTTCATGCTTTCATTCACTTATATACAAATGTCACAGTTTCAGATTGATACTAAATGTTTAGCTTGATACTAAATATTTAGTTAGGAAATTAAACAAAGAAATAGTAAAAAAAACAAACAAAAACAGGTTGTGTTGTCCTTTTATCAGCTGCCTGGTATTAAAGATAAATGCGTCTCCTCCCATTCAGAGTACAACGACTATGCCAACCCGCTGGTGTGTGCGGTGTTTGTGGCCATGTGTCCTTTGTGGGTCCTGATAGCCAGGAAGATCCCAGCTACCAGGGAAGTCCTCTATTCAGGCTGGGAGCCGGTCATCATCGCCATGGCCATCAGCAGGTAGGCACTACCGTCTGATTCCATTGATCTAAACCGGGTGATACAACAACAGGTACATAAAATCTCATCTTTCTTTTCCATTTTCTTTCAGTGTTGGAGGTCTGATCCTTGACAAGACTGTAAGTGACCCAAACTTCTCTGGAATGGCTGTTTTCACTCCAGTCATCAACGGTAAGGCAATGGAGGCAATCAAAGAAGACATTCATTAAAATTCTCACTACTGTGTGAAAACAGCTCACTCCTCTGTGTGTGTGCGTGTGTGTATGTGTGTTGACAGGTGTAGGAGGCAACCTGGTGGCAGTTCAGGCCAGTCGGATCTCCACCTATCTCCACATGAACGGACTGCCCCTGGGGGACCCCAACCTGGCGCCCAGGAAGTGTCCCACACCCTGCTCTTCCTTTTTCGGCTCCAGTAAGTAACCAGGCGATTTTCTGTACACACCTTTCACCATAGAGGGATCCCTGATGATCAATCAGGATGCATGCACTATGCAGCAGGTCCATCATATCCCGTATTAACCTTTGTTTTATTAAGCATGAAAAAGTATTTATCCTCCATCAAATTTCTTCTGGGTAAAGCCTTTCCAAACCAACCTGGCCCTCTAAACCCAAAGGTGGGCAGAGTAATAAAATAAATAAATAAAATAAATCAAGTAAAAGTAAAAAGCACAGCACAGTAAAAATACTCACTAAAAGTATTTTTTTCCCCCAAAAAGGTACTGAAGTAAATGAATTTGAGTAAATGTAACTAGTTATTACCAAACTCTGTCTAAACCTAATGACTAGTTGTGCCATTACTGCCATCTGGGGTACCAGGCATTTTCAAGCATGAACATCCTGATTAAGGTAATGCATTTCATTTAGATCCAGGTCCAGACTTGTACTAGGCCACTCCAAAACCTCAATTTATTTTTCTCTAGCCAGTCAGAGGTAGGTGTGTACCTGCCTGATTCTCATTGGATTAAAGGCTGAAGATCACAAGTGGAAGGTCAGACCATGATGCCATGATTTTCTGCTAGAGATCAGAGTTCAAGAAACCCTTGACCATCTCATGACCAACAGCTTGATTGGCTGCCCATACTGTATGATGGTCTTTTTCTGAAGTATTACATCAGTTTGTTTGTTTGTTTGTTTGTTTGTTTGTTTGTTTGTTTGTTTGTTTGTTTGTTTGTTTGTTTGTTTGTTTGTTAGGCATCATGGAATACACGACCCCTGTCTCATCATTTCAGATAATATTTTACCAAAACATTTGGGGCTCCTCAGGCTATTTTGTGTAACATTTGAAATGGGACTTTGTGTCCCAGAGGGTTTACCCTTGGGACTTTACCTTAATTGTTATTTATTTACACCTTAACTGAGTCAAGTAAGGGCTGTGGTGATCTTTTGTGATGAGTTGTCAAGGTATAGTTCATCAGTGCTTTATGTGTTTTTCTGTTCCTGGATAACAACGTTCACTGTGGTTCCCTAACCCTAACCTTGTGTCTTGGAAATGGCACTGTGACTTTGTTTCTTATCTATTCTTTCTTTCAATCAGGGTATGATGTGTCACTGTGTCAGAAATTTTATGTTGTCTGACATGCTCCATTTAACAGATTTTGTCGTTCCACGTTACAAAAACAAAAAATGTTACCACGTATTTTTGGTCTAGTTTCTAGGGCAAATATATTAAACTAGCTTACAGTGATTTGTTAGAGCTTGTTTTCAGTCAGAAATCTCATTAATTTTGATGGAAAAGTTATAATTCCTCTAGCAAATTATCTCACTTACAGTATAAAGTGGGCAAAGTGTCTTGTTATAAGTTAAATAATCTGCCAGTATAATTTTGTTCAGCAATATTAAGGAATTATTTACTCAAAACAAGGTGCTATATCTTGCTGAAAAGCTACTTGTAAGTTAGTTTTGTCTAGCCGTGTACAGGTCAGCTGGTAAACAGGCCTGGGTGTGAAACTGATTAAAATTTCCCAAAAAATTTACTGAAGTAAATTAATTTGAGTAAATGTAACTAGTTACTACCAAACTCTGTCTAAACCTAATAATCACAGTTAATTCACAATTTAACAAGGGAGAGGCTTTTGGAGGCTGTAGAAGGAACAGAGTAGTTTATTTATAGGAGGTCAAATAATCTAAACCATGAATTCATTGGATTACTATGGAGCTAAATTGAGGCCAAAAATTTGTTTAAAAAAATTGAAAATGAAAGAAACTAAAATATTGTTTTGAAACTGGGGAAAAAAAGACTTCTTTCAGCTTCATGTTTTTTTCTTTTTCAGTTTTAGTTCTTTTCTTTCCAGAATCAGATTTTTTTTCCTTTCAAATTTCTACTTTATGGTTCCAATTTACCGTAAATTCCAGACTACAGAGAGAAAGAAAATCTATTTTGTACTTATACATCCCGCACCGGATTTTGAAGCTGTAGGTGTTCCATGTTGTAATGCGAGATATTTATACAGAAAGATATTACACATGAGGATTTTTTAACTTTTAATCAGTATGGTAACATGAACAAATACATTTTGTAAGTGCTTTGTAACACGGACTTTAAATATATGTCCGTGTCAGTAACACACGTTACGTATGCTTACTGGACACCTCTGGGGCCACATCACTTTCCAGGGCACGGGCCCCTCGCTCTTGGGGCCAACCCACTACTACACCTGACCCACAAGAGCTCAACCACATCCCCAACGCGTTATGTGCATCACTGTTGCACAAATACAGCACAAACCTAAGACACCACAAATACTGGCTATATGCACACGGTTCACAAAAACAGCAGATCTAATCGCTCGATTTTTAAACAAATTATACTAAATAATAAAGATAGGAAAGCAAAGCCTACAGCTGTGATCCACGGGAGGAGGAGGATGGCGATTCCCAGGTTCAGGTGACGTGTCTGACACTCAAAACCCCTTAGAATTGCGGGAGGGTTTAAACTCCGCTTACTTGTTTTTAGCTAGCTTCACTGCATAGTTCTGTAGCTAACAGAGCGCCAAGCTGCCAACTAAACAAAAGTGAACTGACCAATAACATTGAGGTTTAGGACGAACATGTGGCACCCCCACAGACTATATAGGATAATTTGACACACAATATCTTTTTTTATCCACAACGTCGTTAATGATGGTTTGACCTCTGTGTTGGTTTATGTTAGAATGTTTCAATTTGAATGTTGTGGTTGTAACAGCACAAAATGTGTTTATATTTCACTGAATGCAGAAAGACCATGAAGCCATCTTCAGTCATGTTATCCCTTCTCTTCACCAGCTGTGAACTCTCGCTCTGCCCGTGTTCTGTTCTTCCTGGTTGCCCCGGGTCACATCATCTTCCTCTACACCATTAACTCCCTGAGAGGGGGTCACACCACCCTGACCCCCATCTTCATCTCCTTCTACCTGGTAGCTGCTCTTCTGCAGGTACACACACACTGCCCTCATGACTGTATCCCACTGTGAAAAAGATAACTGCCTTCTGTCCTTCATAAACAAAAATAGTGTGTTTATGAAAGCTGCATCAAAATGAAGACTGAACAAAAACAGTCTTTTTAATGTCCAGTGATCTATCTGGATTTGCAATGGAAACTTCTATGCTTTATTGAAGTCAA
>NW_015113878.1:21610-25299 GCF_001443285.1 Poecilia latipinna | reverse complement strand
TAATTGTATTTCTGAACATGTTTTTGTAAACAGCTAAAATAACAAAACTTGTGTTACTGTCCAAATATTTCTGGCCCTAACTGTATGTTCTTTGCTGTTATCTTTCAGACCTTAAAGAGATCCATGATTAGCTGAACTAGTTGGCCTAAATATGTTGGAATTTTCCAGTTAACCTGGACATTGTGGTTAGTGATGCGTAAAAACTTAAAAAATTGTGTAACTTTATTGTTTTGTTTTGTTTTTTTCACTTACGAAGATCACCATCAGACGTGGTTGGTTGTAATCTACTGTTCACTATGTAGCTCCTGCTAACACCGTTAGCAGGAGCTAACATCATTACCAGGAGCTAACAAAACTTTAGCAGGAGGCAGCCCTATTAGCAGAAGCTAACACAAAACAGATTGGAGAATAATAAATGGATGTTTTCAGTGACAATGAAGCATCTTTATGTATTTTGTAAGTCACCATTTTAATATATCTGAGAAAATATTGGGTAACACTTTATTTGAAGGGGTGTGCATAAGACTGACATGACACTGTCATAAACATGACATAACATCTGTCATGAACATAAAGGAGTCTTTATGAATATTTATGACAGTTGTCATGAAGTGTCATTCGGTAAATAATGACACTTAATGCAAAGTTGCTCTAAAAGTTGCATTGAAAGTCCATTAAAAATGGCAACTTTGCATTACATTATCATAATTTACAAAATCATGCAAAGTTGGCACTTTTAATTGACTTTTAATGCAACTTTTAAAGCAACTTTGCATTAAAAGTGTCATTATTTACCGAATGACACTTCATGACAACTGTCATAAACATTCATAAAGACTCCTTTATGTTCATGACAGACGTTATGTCATGTTTATGACAGTGTCATGTCAGTCCTTCAAATAAAGTGTTACCAAATATTGTAATCATGATGCTAACTGTAAGCAGCTTGAGTTAGAAAATGGAGCTCTGTGAAGCATACTGTCGGATTCACATTTCCAAGCAGCACATCCACAAACACCAGCTTTTGTCCGAGTCTTTGTTCTTCCTCCGTTTTGTCCTCCTCATCTTCATTTCCTCTTATAATTTCACCATTTCCTTCTACTTCACCAATATCCCAGTTCAAATTGTAAGAGCTGAATGTTGCTTATTGAGCAAGTTGCTGTTTCTGCTGGATGGAGCGAGCGCACGTCGTCTACCCAGAGCATAAACAGTATGGCCACGTCTGTCCTGCGGTGTTACTGTTGCTTTCAAAGATTTTGTCCAGCAGGAGGATGTAGATTGTAGCATTTTTAAACTTTCATTGATGGCTGAATTCACTGGCTACAAAAACTGAAAGTAGAAAAATAATATTTTGTGGTCGATTTCCAATAGTGCAGGTTTTGTAATTGTGTCACAAAAATGCTTTAGCATCTTGGCAGATCGTGCCATATTGTTGAACCTAGGCACAATCCGCTAAAATTGTCTCTTCTGCAGGTTGCAATCCTCCTGTACCTGGCTGACTGGATGGTTCACTGGATGTGGGGCCGAGGCATGGACCCCGACAACTTCTCCATCCCGTACCTGACCGCTCTGGGCGACCTCCTGGGAACAGGCTTCCTCGCCCTCTGCTTCCACATGCGTTGGTTCATCGGGGACAGAGACTCTAATTTAGGCAACTGAATACATGCAAACGTAACGCACAAAAACAGAAAGAGAACCCTAGAACTTTCACATACTGTAAGCTTGCATGCAAAAACACAAAACAAACTTGATGAACATCACCCGTATGCCTGAGTCTGACAGCGGACATCTACAATAAAAGGGCTGATCTCCCGCAGGGCTCTGGATGATGTGTTCTTGGCAGAATCTCACCCTCAGGATATCAGGACGCTGTTTTACTGTCGGGACAGCACCAGCATGTAAATCCTGCTGTCACCACGGAACACAGACCTCTTCATCTCAACCCCCACCATGCAAAAAAACAAAAACAAACAAAAAACTCTGACCAATGATAGATCCAGCCTCACAGGCTCCGCTACTTAATCGTACTTAACACCTGAGTCCTACCACTTTTATTAATGTTCTTATTGTTAACAAACGATGCATTTGGTATGATTTGATATCTGTTTTATGTGCACGGCAAGTCCTCATTATTTTCAATGGGGATGTAAGCCCTTTTGTTTAAAGAAAAAAAAGTAGCAAAAAAATTTAAAAAATGAGCACAAAAACCCCACACATCCAAACAAGCCTAGAACGAACGCTTAATCACCAAGTGCTGTTGATTTAACTCTAAAGTCATGTCTTATGTTTTTGGTTAAATGCATTTCTTCTTCTCTGTTGTTATGCTTCATTATAGTAGCGAACGAGGCTCTGGTTTTATTTCAGGGGACTGGACCTAAATTGGTTTTTAGCACAGATTCCAGGTCTTGGTAAGATGCGCTCCCAGTGTTTACTGTCCCTCATAAATTATGTCAAAACTTAACAGACTGGAAGACAGTCCGTCAAGGTTTTGCTCATTCAGTGCAGTGAGAAATCTTCTCACCTTTTTCCTAATAGTATCGAACGTGCACGTGCAACATCCTTAGCGTCTACCGCTGGTTTATCTTTAACCCCTTTTAGATTCATTGTTGTAAAATTTGCCTTCATGTGCCTGTTGATGCATATTTCACCCACACCAAGGATCACATTGACAGCACTTGGCTGCCATTTAGCATTCAGATTTAGCATTTATTGCCAATTATATCTAGTTTAGGCTCGTTTGCATACTAAATATATTTAGAATAGTAATATCTACTTAATTTAGCACCTGCTTGACAGAAAACACACAAATAGCTTATATTTTTTAATGATTAACCGGTTCAGGTAGTAGCAGGTTAAATATTGGAACAGCACATGTTTGGTGCCTGTATTCAGAGAAAAATCCAGCCTTTCTGATATCAAACATGGATATGTTTTTGTCGGAGCACCTCAGAGCTTAGTGTGGAATGCTTAAGGTCAAGGAAGAAGCTTTTCTATGAGACTAGGTTCCTTGTTTGTTTTTTGGCCAGGGAAATCCTATAAAACAAAGAAAACTCAATACAATGCTATGCATATAAGTTAATCTTCAGAGTTCATTTTGGTGATGGGCTCCAAGGTTCAAAGGTAGTTTGATGGAAGCATTTAGCTGCCAGAGCTTGGAAATAAATTCAGAGGCAATATCTCCTTCATAAATGGGAAAAAGTTATTGTTATGGCAAGATGCAAAACTCATTATGTTTTGCATCTTGCCTTATTGTAGCTTACATATTGCTAAAACAAGAAATTTTCTCATCAAAGCGAGAAACTTTCTCATTGTAATGAGATACTGCTTCTGAATTTATTTCCCTGCTCTGGCAGTTAAGACGTTTCCGTAGATCTGGGTGTTTAATCATGCCCTTCTTAAATTGCTGGACATGCTGACACAGTGGTTTATCAGTCTGACAGCAGATTAAAGAGTTTATATTCTGTATGGAAACATAGGTCAATGTTGGCGGCATACTAATTAGTCTTTTTTTTTTTTAGTCAATTTCTTTTTTACTCTTAAGTAATTTGGTCAGGCATGGGCTGGTCACCAGTATCAAAGGAGATCTAAGTTTTTAGAAAGTAACCGTTTCAAAACCACAAAGATGGGGCTGAAACGATTCCTCGAATGATTCGAGTACCTCGATTACTAAAATTCCTCGAGGAAAATTT
>NW_015113878.1:0-17498 GCF_001443285.1 Poecilia latipinna | reverse complement strand
GTTTTTAGAAAGTAACCGTTTCAAAACCACAAAGATGGGGCTGAAACGATTCCTCGAATGATTCGAGTACCTCGATTACTAAAATATTCGTTTACAACAGCCCTAAGATTTCTCATCGTACTGTTGCTATGGTTTAAAGTTCTTATAATGAGATACCAGAGAAACCGCAAGTGTGCTTAAAGTTCTTCTGCAGTATAGAGCAAGGAGAAATGCAGAGCTGGAAATTTACATTCACGTAAGTAACAGGCAGTGAAGATCTGCACTAAATAAGCCTGACATATAACTTTTTTTAAAGCAACACTGTTTTCAAACTGCAGCTGTCAAAGTAAATTTTAGCTAAAATGTTTAAACAAAAGCAAATAGATAATTTCACTTTAAAATGATCTAATTCCAGTGAAACTGAATGCATTTTTATTTAAGATTATCGTACCGTGAGAATCTTGTATCAGCTTTTGGCTAGTTTAAATGTTGGTTTTGCCCTGTGTTTTTGAATTCTCAAAATGAGCAACATTTAATTTTTTTTTAGTAGCTTTTGTTTGAAACACCAGCTGATAAAATGGCTACTCTTAGCTAAATCCATTCGCTTCAATTGAATTGCCTGAAATAGCTTTACTGTGCTATGGGAACAAAGAGGAAGAGTCCAGCAACGAGCTAGCTAACATAGCTCATGTTACTCTACATAGACTATGATAATTCCTTCTGCTGCTATAAAGCTCTTAGCAATATAAAAGATGGGTTTTAGACCGTTAAAAGACTGCAAGACATCTTTAAAGTAACTCATGGGGCTCATTATATTCTTGCTAGCTAGAAGTAAATGAGATGGCAGCTGGGTATTTTTTTAGAAAACTTTTACCTCTTTCAACATTGTTTCTGCTAAGGTGATGTCACACTACACAACATGCTAACATGAGGGTACATTAAAAAAAATTAACAACTCAAAACCCCAAACTGGGGGACTTTTTTCAACAATGCTAAGTCGTTAGCAACTCATGTTGTCAAAAATAAACCGGTTTTGATAGAATATAATACATTTTGACACATAAAAGATACTGATTATGTATACAAAGAACTTACAAGAAACCAGTGATAGTGAAGTAACATTTTATTTATTTAACTCAGTAATGCACAGTTAAGTAAATAAAAGCTGATATTTTTGTTGTCCAATTCTAAGAACAGTGCCATTTTTTTGTGTGTTTTTTTTTCCTCATCTAAAACATAAATAGGATCTGTTAACATTCATCTGATTAGTATGGGATGAATCTGAACTAATGGATGAAGTTTATTTAAGGACAAGAATCTTCACCAGTGTTTTACTGTTTCACGTTAGCATATGTATTCTTCTTCCCACCACCCTACACAAACGGCCTGTCATCAGATCAGCTCTTCCTGTCTTTAATGGCTTATGGTTGTTATCTATTTGGACAGGCTTCCAAGTAGAAATTATGGCAGAGGAGAAACCGTCATGTGATGTTTTACTTTTAATTGTTTTTTTTTACGGGGCCAGCAAAAAGCACAAGCAAAGTACATAGTGTGGATGTGCAAAAATGTATTTTAATTGTTAAAAATCCTTTGCTTTGTGGTCTTAAAGATTTTTTTGTTTTTAATACCAGGTGTTTTGAGCTTGGTTATTTTATTTTATTTTTTATTGTATTCCATTTCTTTGTCCTAATCTTTTTATCTCTCAGAAATTATTGGTTTGTGTTCTCAAATGAAATCGTGCATACAACCACTTTGAGCAAAGAGCAACCTTTTTCTGTGCCATTCAAATGCATTGACGTACTGTAGTTAGCAAATCCACCACCAGATGGCACCGCAAGGCTTAGCTTACATAAAGAACTTGTTCTCCGGATTCAAATTGCCCACCCAGAGAGATAGCTGCCACTTTGCCTTTGGCTTTTCATCCTTCCATCTATCTCTATCAGTTTGTATCCTTGACACTCTTTATCAAACCGGTGCCAGCATTCTTTCTCTACTTCAACGAAAAGTTGTGTATACTTCTATAAAAAGGCAAGAAATGCTACATCTATTTATTTTTTAGAAGCACACAAAGCAAATTGTACATACTATATTTATTCTGTATGTAAGGTTGTTTATTTTGTCATTTTCTTTTGGCTGAGTCCGTTTGTCATCGGTGTTGTCAGATTTCCTATCTTCAAATGGCCATTGGCCAACATTTTGGTACTAATAGGAGACTTTACATGAACAGATTATATACAGAAATGCCCCTCCTGAAATGAGGAACGCATCCATCGATGAAATGAGACGGTCTTAATCTGTCAGAGCCAAGCTCAACTCTTAGAGCAACCAATCAAGAGTTGCGTAAGCCACAGTGTAGCGTTTGTTTAATTAGCTTGGATAAATAAATGATGTACAGTGTGATTATTGCAATGTGTGAATGTGAAAATGACTGCGGCAATGGATGGCAGAGCTGTGACCGTCGATTTTTGTTCATGTGGCACAGCAGACATCTGGGAAACACTAGAAGTGAGCTTCCAAGGCAGAAAGTAGACATTGTTCCAAAAGCAATCTAATAACACTCACCACCCAGCTTCTTCTTTGTATAACCAAGTGCTTTAAACTATTGAGCCCTGATGGGGAATCCCACTGACAGGCCGAAGGCATCCGCAGCCATACTGAGCTGTAGAACCGTAATGTCCACCCGTCCACTGCGCTGCCTTTAGGGAATACTGATGTAGACAAATGCAGTCTTGTAATGTCTGACGTCTTTTACATGTTTGTCTTCTAAAAAGCCCCCCTTCTGTGAGGCAGGAGGAAGGCTTTCTCTCTGCAGGACATTGTAATTTGCTGGAAATAAATAAATGACTATATTATTTCATACAGTTGCTGTGTTTGGGTTCTTCTTTTGTCAGATCTGTTATCCGGATCAGGATCACTGTGTTGGCATTATAGTTATTCTCCTTGGAGCAGATGGCACGCTCTGTATTTGCTCTATTGTACTTTGTGATGAAAGCCATCATCACGAGATGGGATTATCGATGTCGTTTTATGTAGTATTTGATATACAGACCACGTGTTTTGTTGTTTCAGTTCTATATTCTAGTTGTGTTTAGACATTTGGAAAAACATTCTTGAAATGCAGTTTCTTATCAAAAATAATAAAGCCCCCTTACATTTTTGTTGGGTTAACTTATAACAATTCAACTGTTAATTGGAACAAGTTCTCACGTCTTCCTGGTTTGTTTCCTCAGCAGAGCAGAGCAGCAGAAGAGGGATACACCTGTGCTGCTTAAAAGCTGTTAGAGCATACCGCTTTGGAGAGGTATGCTAAGTTTGAGTTATTCTTTTGACTGACCTTAGATTTGTTTTAGCTGTAATGATCTGTATCTACGTAAATGGTCTTTGGTAACATTTATTGTACCTCAAGAAATCTGTTGCTGGAGACATTCAGGAGATCCGTTCATCCTGGTAACAGATCTGATCATAACAACAGAACTAGTCACTCTGAGTCCATCTGCTGGTTGGTTGGAGACTCGGTTCCCATAACTGAGCAACATGTGGTTAAAGACCCGCTCTCATCCTACAGCCCTGCTGACTGTCTGTTGGAGGCCACCATGTCATCAGCTTATTTTACTTTTCTACTTTGAGCTAATGTTTTGAAAACGTAAAATATTTATTAGCTAGTTGATATATTGACCTACACTTGGTTTCCACAAGAAGCACATCGACACAATTATATAAGTAGATCTGCTTTATTGACTGAGCAGCCAGTGACTGAGGTAGGTTACAATGAAGTTCAGAAACCCAAAATGCATACATGTACATCATTAGAACTCTTTATTTCTACACAAGTGCTCAATGTAAATATTATTTAAATTAAATACATGTAAAATAGCAGTTTGGATTAGGTAGGCGTATTTAGTAAACAGTATAAAACATGAATGACAGAGGTTAGCTTGTTAACCAGAGATAAGCAGAGAGTTCATATTGTTTGTTTGACATCCTGAAGGTGGATGCAGATGTTTCTCTCCATTCTGCCCTCCTCTCTCATCCTCCCCTTTTCCTTTGGGAAGGTCGCTGGGGGTCAAGTGGATGCTGAGGCCGTCAGCACCAGTGGCCTGTAGGGCCTGTGGTTGACCTTCACAGGCCAGCAAAAAGGTTTAGTAAATGAGCAACACTAGAACAGGAAAAAAACTGAGTGCAGAGCAGACATACCAGCTTCAGCTTTGCTGCGGACACCAAGACTGCCCACCACCATTTTCTCCAGGACTTTGCGTGACACATTCTAAAGGAAAATCCAAAGAGTCTAACTGAATGATGCGGATCAAAGAACAGACGGAAGAGGCTGACAAATTTTAATCAGTTATCTGAATGGACTGATAAGAGTGATGCACTGAGCTCCCGGTTTCCCCTTCCATTTATCGAGATTGCTCTTAATCTTATTATCCTCCTGTATGTGTGTGTGTGGTGTGTTGAGAGTGATCCGGTCCACTGGGAAGGATATCGGAACCTCTCCAATCTCAAATCTGGGGCGTTCGTCATGTCGGATTGTCTTGGCCTGATATTTTAACTGTGTCTTGTTCCCCGAGGACAAATGACAATGCTGCCTGTTACATGTGCTGAGTAGCCAATCAGAAAGTGAGTTGATGGAAACACAGAGACAAACCAAACATCAGAGACATCGTTGTGTTGTTTTATTCACGTTTGGTCTTGAGAGGTTTTATGAGACTGAATGTTGGTCTGTGAATTCACCGACCAATGATGTTCAGGTCACCCTTAACCCTAACGTCTTGCACCTCATGCACAAAGTTTCAACATTAGGCATTCTCTCACCTCTATATGCTATTCCTTATGTACAAATGCACAAAACAACCAGTTGACCTCATTTAAAAGAGCCACTGCTGTATATCTGGAAGAACTGAAACGACCCAAATGGAAAGCAACAGGAAGTGAACTGGCAGGTCAAACACTAGATGGCGCTGTGAACCTGTGTGAAGAGCATCTCCTTCCCTCCCTGTGGGATAGTGAGTTTGTGTGTGTGCGTGTGTGAGCACCGTGTTGCGCAGCTGTAGCAGCAGAGTGAGTGAATCTGTGAGTTTGTCCTCCAGCAGAGACAGACGCGTCTTCTCCGCCTCGTCCTCAGGCCTCTGTGAAGACAGACACACACACACACACACACACACACACACACACACACACCGCTCTGTGTCCTACTCATTGTTGGTTACAGTTAAAGTTGTAAATTATCTTGAACTTCAAATACCTAATTTCTCCATCCCTAATAATATCCTGTTTTATAGTCATTGTTATGCTTAATTACATCGTTAGCAGAGTTATTTAGCATAAATAGCTCTAATAATGCTAATTGGAATCAGGTTGTGATGGTAATATCGTACTCTGAAGGTTATGCATGCAAATGCAGAATACCAGTAATAGATCTGGCATACTGGACAAATTGTGACGGCCCTTAATAGACACAATTATGTTTGGATATTTTACTGGTTAAATGCTACAGC
Source organism: Poecilia latipinna (assembly GCF_001443285.1). Lineage (NCBI taxonomy): Eukaryota > Metazoa > Chordata > Actinopteri > Cyprinodontiformes > Poeciliidae > Poecilia > Poecilia latipinna. Next base: position 12,024 of record NW_015113878.1, on the reverse strand, counting down.
TAACAAAGAGTGCTGTAATGAAGAAGAAAAAAGGACAGCCAACCATACTTAGGTTTATTGTAATCAATACTTTTGCCTAGGTCTGGTTTTTAGCTGATTTTAGGTAATAACCACTCACCTTTACCTTTCCAAAGTGTCCACATCTGTTTTTCTCCCCTTGCTTTGGCCCCGTCTCGCTGCAGCAGTCTGTGCCGTCTGCAGTAGAGCCGGGGCGCTTTCGGAGCTCCAAGCGACTCAGGGAGACAAGATGATGGGCCGTGTTGTTCTGACATCTGGAAGATCACAGGTGGCGTTGGATCCCTCTCTACACAAACATTTGGTGATGAACAACAGAGCAGGATGGTGACAGACCCTTCGCCACAGCCAGGACCGCGTGAGACGACGCTCTTCTCCTGTGAGGAGCAACAGTTTCCTGTCTCCTTCAGACTCCCATCATCTTCCTCTTCATCAGAGGCAGCTCTCCCTTCCACCGCCCGCTGCAGACCCTCTGCATCTGGGGAAGAATGAGCTGGAGTTAAACCTTCAGGCGTGCCGTCTCTGTAGCTGTCCGCGGTGCTCCAGCTGTCTCACCACTCGGGTCCTCAGGTTGACTTGACTGGCTCTCAGAGAGGCAGGTGCAGCCGATTCTGCCGGAGACAGAAACAACGACAACGACCATTTAGTGGGGAAGGGCAAAACAATTTTTGACATAACGCATGGATCTTTCAGAGTCTTGCCGATTTCTGATCCCTTCAGTTGAAGAAATGTTCCCTGATTTCAAAACTTTTAGCTGAAGTCTCCAGTGTAGCAGCAGAACCAGAGAGATTTTGTCTTCCAGATTAACAACAAAAACCCTGAGATATTTGATTACACACAAGCTGGTGTGCAAAATCAAGTTCATAAGGATCAGGAGGACGTTGTGAGACTGTCGGGCCACAGCAGACGAATCATTCATAAAAACACAATCAGTGTTACTGAGGAGAAAAAGTGACTTTCATTCATCTGCTTGATGTGTAGCGTGGATTCTCTGTTCAGCTTGTTGAGCGGAATGAATATAAAATAAAATTGAATGTACTGTGTACCATCATTATCATTTTGAAAAATGACAGGCAAAAAAAGCATTATGAATTGATTCAGCAAAAATGACGGACAACAAACAAGTCTAGCAGGGTTTCTGTCTGGCAGCCCACCAGGCTTTCTCCCCAATCACCTCCATCCACACCAGGCTAAGAATCATATTTATTTTGTTTATTTTGTTTGGGGGGGGGCGGTTTAGCAGCAGTAGCAGTGACAATAAAGACAGATTTAGCTAGGTTATAGTTGAATCATTGAACTGGGTGCGAGGCGGTGTGCACCGTGTTTTTATGTTGGTTTCAAGGAGTGAGGACTTGTAGAAGTCAGAAAGGCAAATGAAGTGTAACTGGATCCTGAAACACGCCCAGACAGAGAACTCTCCTGCTCACCCAACCGAACCCGGTGCTGTACCTGTACCGCAGCAGTGCCGTCTCCAGCTGGGTGATCTTGGACTGGAGCTGCGGCACCAACTGGGCCTGTTCCTGGATCAGCCGAACCCTCTGCAGCCCCACATTGAGAGCCTCTCTAGCTTCCTCCGCCCGCTTCCTGTCAGCATCACAGATCGTCACAAATTTCCAATAAATCCACACAAAAAAAAACTGATTTTTATTTTTTGTTTTACATTTCTGAATATTTACAGCACCTGATCTGGTTGTTCTCCCTCCTCAGGGACGACTCCAACCCCTGCAGCTTGCGAACTTCCTGGTACGCCCACTGCAGCTCTTCCTCCAAACACTCATTGAATTTGATGGCCTCCTCTAACTGCCCATCACGTGATGACCGAATCAGTTTCAGCTCCCTCAGAAGGGGGTCTCTGATGTCCCACCTCATCGGTCCCTTCCTCGTCCCATCAGGCTGGCTTTTAGGTCTGTCGGTTTGTCCCTGTTTCCCCTGCGTGAGCGCGCCGCAGGGTGTGGGAATGGAAAGAGTGGCACTGTGGCTGCAAGGGCCGGCAGGGGTCCGGCTCCTCTCCCGTCTGAGGGCCACCTCCAGGGCCAGACAGCGAGCGTCGCTCCCCTGCAGAGCAGAGCGCAGGTCCTCAACCAGCTCCCTGAGAGCGCCAACCTCATCTGGACAAGATGCCAGGTTAAGAGTTCAAGGTCACCATAAGTCAGCGTAAAGAAATTTCACTTAAAAAAAAAATGGAGATACCACCATGACTGTCCAATAAAAGCAATTCATACATTTTAAAATTGAAAGAAAACTGAACACTTCATTACTGACTGAAGTACTCACCTGGTACTTTTTTCAAATTATTTACTAAATAACTGCAACTGGTATAAGACTAAACTGTAACATCACTGGGAAGTTGAATTATTCAGCAACTCAATTTTAAAAAACTCAATTAAAGTTTCATTACACATAAAAAGATACCTTCAATTCTGCAGGTTTCAGCAAGTCAAACTTCTAAACGGTGAACAGACTGAACTTATATATCACATTCACTCTTTTGCACCTTGGGATTTAGTGCCTTGCTCAGGGGATGTCAGGATGTGACCAGAGAAAGCTGAAATTGAACCTACAACCTTCCAATCACAAGATGACTACTCTACCCACAGAGCTAAAGTCAGCACTTAAATGAAACTTAACATGAAATTTAAGACAGAGAAAACTCCAAATACAATGGTTTGTTGGGGGATCCTGCTGTGTTACAATCAATCATAGCAAAAAGTGACATTTTTGAAGGTTTGTTTACATCTCACCCCACAGTGTCGAGCCTAAAAGTTTTTTTTTTTTTTTTTTTTGCACAGAATCCACCTAACCTTGTGAGATGGATTCAACAAAAGTGAGGCAGTAGCAAAAGCAACTGCCTATGAATTTGCATTTATCCATGATAGATGCAAAAAAATAAAATAACTATGTAGCAAGCAAAGGTACATTAGCAGCTAGTAACATAAACCACCTTGAGACCGAACATAATGACAATGTCTGCATGCAAATCAAACTTCTGCTTGACAGAGAAGTCTTGCGAGAATAAAAGAAGGTACATAAATGAGAATATATGACACCATGTTTCCCCCCAGTGTATTATAAGCCTGGCAGGCCACCAGGTTTTACTTGTGCTTATTTATTTAAATCTTTTTAAAATGTTTGCGTTTTTTGAGACTTTATAGTTAGAGTTAGTTATAGTTAGGGACAGCCTGTACCTAAAAGCATGTTCTACAGTTTTTCAGGAAATTTGGAAATCACAAATTGCCTATGAAAAGGCTTTTTAATTTAGAAATGTTTGGTAATGACACTTTGCTAAATATTTAACTTGCTTACAAAGTAAATTAAATTAATTTGCATATTAGCTAAACATTTAGCTTCCAAATGAAATATTTAGTTTGAGGCTATATATTTAGCTTGCTAAATAATTATTCAGTTTTAAACTGTGATATTTATAAATGATGAAAATATGACTTTGAGAAATGAAGGGAAGTAGTTTTTTTTCTTGTAACAAGCTAAATAACCCAAATTATTGCTGTTCATTTTTAACTGAGTAACTTCACAAATGACACCTCGTGCTTAGCGGACTGGTCTGACTCCTTTTGATGCCTGTGAGGCTTCGGTATGTTTACCGGATCACACTGTCAGACTTGAAGTTTCTGCTCCTAAATGATCCTTACGTGATTAAAAAAAAGAAACAAGTGAAGGATCCAGAAATGAAATGAGAGAAAGGAACAAGAGAGGAAACAGGCTGAATGAATAGGTGCTCATAAATTCTTTGTCTCCTTCTATTAGCCCACAGCTTTCACAGGTCTGTCTGTGGAATGCTGCTGATGCAATGAAATTATAGGGAATTAGAAGTTAAATCTAGAATTTCCTGTGGGTTGTGAGGTGCAACAGTCACTAAATGTTCCGTCCCTCCCAAAACCTCAGATTTCATCAGGTTCCAACCTCAAACGTCACTTTGTGTTCAGGTGGGATTTTATGTGACTCACCACAAAGTCATGCATAACATATTCATTTATTTATTTTTGCTAATAAATTTCAAAGTGACAGAAACACTGTACTCTGTTACCCCTAAATAAAAAATACACTGCAACCAGTTACTTTAGAAGAAAACTAATCAAAAATATCAATAATATTGAGACCAAGTCAGTATCAGTATCGGATCAATACTTTAGTTCCAGATTCTTTCTTGAAATCTTCGTATTGTACAACAGATTCTGTTTTGATTTTCTTTTGTAGTTTATGTATTTAATTTATTTATCCGTTTAAAAAAGCAACAGGTCTCCTGTAGGGAGCATACCTTGCTCACGGAGTTCCTCCTGGGCTCCGCTTTTCACGGATCTGCTCCTGGTTCCGGTCTGATCTCGACCCAGGTCAAAACTGACACACTTCCTCCGCCGGATCCGGGGCCACCGGAGCCGGATCTGCCTCTCCACCAGCTCCGTGTCCTCGGAAACCGGCAGACGCCAGGCGCGACCCCCGCCGACTCCGGGCGCACTGCGCACTCGGAAACACCCGCAGAGCCGCGAGTGAAAGTCTCTAAACGAAAGCCGCTCGGGTAAACCTGAACAAACCTCCGCGAACTCCTCACACTGCTGCTGCTGCTGCTGCTGGTGCTGCTGCTCCGTTCCGCCATCGCCGCTTCCATCCTCCGCTTCCGGCGTCCTTTGAGCTCCGGGAAGTCCCAGCACGGCGCAGAGAGCGGCGAAGTCCTGCCCGGACACCGTGTCGTCCAAGCTGGGAAGGGCCAGGTGGTGGAAGACCTCCTGCAGGTACTGATCGATTCCGGTGGCGAGAACGACGATTTCGTTCTCTGCTGCCGGATCGGGGCAGTGGTGATGGGCCAGGGCGCTGCGGAGCCACTCGCTTTTACGCGCCGCCCGCGGAGAGGGCTGGACGCGTGGAAGCGCCAACGCGGTGCGCCGCATGGCTGCACTCACTCACCGCACGGGTCAATCTTAAAAGTGATTTGGCCCGGCAGCCCCGCAGACCGGGGCTCTCAAACGCATCTCAAATGTTTCCGGGGGCCTCAGCTCAACTTCGATTTCCTCCTGCGGCTCTTCAAGTTCAGATTTGATCCCTGTGGGTGGAAAAAAAAAATAGCAGCTCCGACTCCACCCTTTGTGTGCACACTCCAACCGCAGGACCAATAAAGCGTTCAGAGCTGCTTGTTTGATCCCTGTTACCAAAGCGGGTCGAATATCATCTGATGCAGAGCGAGAGAAAAAAAAAACATCTAAAAGTCCTGAGGGAGAACAAGACAATAGACTCAATAGAGCAGTGAGTCAATCCTCAGGTTTCCATGGTGATGGATTCTTACAGTAAGATCTGTAGAGGTTGAAGGCATTTGGTGGCACCTGTCTGGATCCAACTGTCAGCCGAGGCTTTGCACCTTTCTGACTCACATCCTGCATGCTGGGCTGACAGGGTCCGTTTCTTTCTTTCTTTCTTTCTTTCTTTCTTTCTTTCTTTCTTTCTTTCTTTCTTTCTTTCTTTCTTTCTTTCTTTCTTTCTTCTTAATCAAGTTTATTTGTATGGCACATTTCAGCAACAAGGCCCTATGACAGACTGGCGACCTGTCCAGGGTGACCCACCTCTCATCCTTTGACAGCTGGAGGCAGACACCAGCACCCGTCCTGACCCCAGGGGAGTTAGGGTGGAAGAAAATGGATGGATTTCAGCAACAAGGCAGTTCAAAGTGCTGTACATCACAAAAACACAAAATCATCACATTTCTACAACGACTTTGAAAACCAGCGACAGACATTAAAATCAATAAAGCATTGCATTACAACAACTCACTGTTTGAATGAATGAATGAAAATGTATAAGGTCCATGTCAGGGGAGTCAAATCTATAAAGTTATATGATGTTTATTTTCAGTGGGGGTTGAAAATAAAAATGAAAATAAAAATCCTATGTTTTCATAAAGATGCCCATGATCTTTACATGACATCATGTTCATCTTGCATAAAAACGGTCTGATATTACATCAGTTGCATCTTTCGTTTTTATGACCTTACCTTTAATTTTTTTCTTTTAATTTCAGGAAATTTTTTTATTCCCGTGGTTTTTGTTTGTCAGTCAGTGGAGAGATCAGAAGGTCAGAGGAGAAGACATGCAGCGAAGGACTTGAACGTGTGATGGCCACACTGAGGACTGACACGCCCTAAATTATTTCTTCACAGGTTTTTGAATATATTTTTTTTCTTTTTTGGATTTGATAGAATCCAAATCAGACTGTATTGTCTGTGTCAAGTGTTGTCACATCAGCCGGAGTTTCTCCTGACAGGATTTAGTCATGTTTAGCATGACTAACCATGACTAAGGTGTAAGTTATGTCATGTTCCAGAGCTGCACCACTCAGCAGGCCTCTGGTTTGTTGCATGACTGGATGATTGTTCTCTCTGGTTTATGCTGAGCAGCTGGAAGGATTTTTTTCTCTTCCCTTCTTTTCTGCCTTCCAAAAGCTCCAATAATACCTGAACTTTGACCCCGGGCCCCTTTGACAGTTACAGTTGGTTGACAGGACTTTTAGCACGTTACAGACAAAAGGTGACGTTTCTCAGGAGCATCAACTGAGCCTGTGGGTCTGTAATTGCCACAGAGTCATACAGTTACCTAAAAATACAATAGAAGTCTCATCATCACTTTTATCGTTATCACAATAGTACCACAAAATACAGTAATAAAACTTTAAGTCCATATTCCCCACCTCTAATTTCCAGTATCACTACAGTTCATTTAAGGGCTTTTCTCTCTCTTAGTGTTTCTGGTTAGTCATCAAAGAACTACATATTGTATTGGGAAGTTGATATTATATTTGGATTCCAGAACCTGTGTAGAACATGGCAGGCTTGAAACGAGATGATTTAGATCTTGTTCTTCTTTTGGAACCTCCTGAATGAGTCTTTGAGGAATTCTTTGAGTTTTTTATTTTTTTAAATTATTATAATTTGGGAGGCTGGTCACTCCTGGAAAGGTTCACAACAGTTCCAGGTTTCTGCTTCTGTTGGATAAAGTCCCAAAGGCTCAGAAATAATTTTGTAACCTCTTCCAGACTGACATATGTTAGATGTTTTATTCCTGTCACTGATTTCTCTTGGATCGTGGCATAACGTGTTGCTTTTTTCAGCCCATTTAACCTACTTCATGTTGTCTGGTAGGTTCTGTTTAAGTGATTTCCAAATTCTACTGGTCAGCCAGTCAGCAGGCCTGGCTGACCTGTGGCTGGAGAAATTGAACTCAGCTTTCCAGGAAATATTGTTAAAGAGATCGATGATTACTTCTTCACATTGGGCCACTTTGGTTTAGAGGACATTTCCATTTAAAAACTGTTTGAAAACAGCATTTTGTATATTTTTATCCAGGTTGTCTTTGTGCATACATTTTGAAAAATAAAATGAAAGTGAAAGGACAATGTCTGATTAAAAATAGTACATCAGTAAATGTACATACAAATGATGGTGAGATCTACTGCATTGTCCTTCCCTGTTAAGAGTTGAAGTAATCTAAGTCGACTGGGACATATTTCAGTTGCTGCTGCTGTACAGGCGAGTCACCTGAAGTCACATGAGCTCACAGTGAAAGACTACAGCCTGTGTTTTGTCTTTGTCTTGATTCTGAATGCTAACAGCAGAGCAAACTAGTGACTCACCTGAGTTTTCGTTAGATTTTTTTTTCTGCCTTTGATAAGCTAAGTGTGCTTTTTGAGTCAGCTCTGCTAAAAGGCCACAAATCTTGCGTTTCTGAAAGACATAGATATTTTTTGTAGAGATGCACTTAAATCATCCTGAGTAAAAACTGTCACTGGTCACCTGAGAGCTCAGATTTAATTACACAAGAAGGCAGACAGAGTGGTTGTACTCTGTTTTTATTAGTGTTGCATTACAACTGGCTGATGGAATCTGCAAAATTCTAAATAATTCCTTTATTTTGCAAAAAGGATTCTACTCTTCCTGGAGGCGGTTCTCGGCTTTTCCAAAAAATAAGAGTTAACACACTAAAGGGGAGAAGGAGACAAATTTACAGAATAAGTTCCGATGTGGCTAATTTTTATCTCATGTGGCTGATCGGCCTTTTCCTCTGTTCACATCTTTCCAGACAGTTCCACGATGTGTGAAAACATTGCCAACACTAGTTAACGTCACAGAACAAAACTCTCCATTTTTCTCAATTTTCTCAATGTTACTTCCCCCTTCCAGTTTATTACAGTCAATTGTAACGTCGGCATCTGATGAAATTAAGTTTTTGCGTGGCCTGGTTGATTGGTACCCAGCAGTCGCTAACATTTGGCCTTAACGTAATGTGGCAGTTCAACGCTAAGAAGCTAACCAGAAATTGTGTGCACTACAAACGACCATGCCCTGCTGCTAAGAGAGAAGAGTTTAGTGCTTGATGATGTAAACTGAAGGAAGATAGATTGATATAAGCTTGAACTGCTAGCAACAATACACTGCTGGTCAAAACATACACCAAGACACTTCCTTTTTCAAGGTGGAAGGATGATGCATCAAAAAAAATTTGAGTGAATTAAAAAAAAAACATGAATTGGGCGCAAAAGTTTGGGAAAATATCCCTCAGCAATTGCAACAAAACCTCATTCTTTCTATAGCTAGCAACAAGGCCTGGTAGGATTCTGTATGCCCAGTCCAACAAAATCATGAAGCACAGCAACATGTTGTCACAAGGAGATAGCTCCTCTGTTCTGACTGGTTCTGGGGGTTTTTTCCATGGAATTCTCTTGTTTTACATGGAAGACGGCCCAAAAAGCACACCGGCTTAGCATGATGACATAATAAATGTTTTGCCGCAAGTGTTCTCGTGCCTCCGTGAATAAAGGGTAATCAGCTGTGCGTTTCTGAAAGACCGCTCCGGCTGTCGTCCTGCCTCCCTCTGAGAAACAGCCCTGCAGCTGCTGCCTGCTGGGGGTGAAAGGACTTCATCTGAAAGCCAAAGCATTTTGGGGGTGGGGGGTTCCACAGCAATATCCGTGAGCTCACTAGTGTGTGTGCTGACACAGGCGTGCACGAGTGTCCTGCTGTTCACCTTTCACAGTGGGAGTGGTGCACTCTCGGTATTGACAGGAGGTTGGGTTAATGCTTTGTGTTGTGTTGCCATATGCTCATCTGGGAGGTTGACAAAGAAGGAAAAAAAAAGACAAATAAAGCCACAAACCACTGGAGCTCTTCTTTGAAGTGGTGATGCTGACAGAGATGTTGTGTCCATCAGATCCAGGAGTGACCCTGTAGCCGTCACAGCCACTGTGCCACACCTGTGGATGTTATGGTTCAGGAAAACTCAAGTCTGCAGCAGACTGTATTTGATTTCTTCCACAAGGAGGGTAATCCACCAGATGAAACCAGACACTAAACGGCTAACTCCGCATTCATGGGAAATTGGGTGGAAGGAAAAGGTCTTATCCCCAGCAATGGGAATAAGAGCTATGGCGTGGTTTCAGGGCTAAAATTAAAAGTTTTGCATAACTAGTGTGGCTACATCCTCCTCACAGGAGGAGCCTTCATAATATCCATTATGAAGGCTGATTAATGATAGGCTGGCACACTACCTGAACTAAGCACTTTGAATTGCCTTGTTCCTGAAAATGTGCTATATAAATAAAATTACCTTTCCTTACCTTACAAGTGGAGCTGGCAAATGAGAAGGAGACTAGCACCACCTAGAAAGAGCTAGCCTCTCCTTCTAGCTAGCTCTAACTAGCTAGAAGGGGAGGCTAATGACTAGCATGCCTCTCCAAAGAGCAAACAGTAGTTGTTGAAGACCTAAGCACAATATCTCATGTAGGCTAGTTTTATTAAAAAAATATTAACACTCACAGATAATACAAAAACTCTCTGCTGGGTTTGCCAGTTATGCCATTATTTTCTCCATCACAAGATGGTTAACCCTTTAACTGTCATGATCACACCAGTGATCTCATGGATCCATTGGATACGCTGCAAAAAACATAAATTCTTACCAAGTAACTGTGGTCTACTTTCTAGTGCAAATATCTTAGAACACTTGAAATAAGATAAAACTAACTTATAAGCAACTGTTCAAGATATGGGAGCTTGATTTAAGTCAATAATTCCTTAATTATTCATTTTACTAAAGGTTCAACCAAGGACTGGGTCTGCAAATTAGCCTGTGGCTGGAAAGCCTTCACACAAAACAACATGTAGCATTGTTCAAGGGGCTGTCCTTGATTACATCAACTTGAATTGAATAATATTGATGAAAAAGCATTAGTTTCCACTGGCAGATAATTTCACTTACAAGACATTTTTCCCAAATTATAAGTGAAATAATCTGCCAGTGGAACTAGGACTTTTTCCATCAATATTAAGGAATTACTGACAAGAAGCAAGCTCTTATATCTTGCTGAAAAGTAATTGAAAACCTAGTTTTGTCTTATTTCAAGTATATTGAAATCAAAAATACTTTGCAAGAATTTGTGTTTTTGCAGTGTAACATGTAAGAGTTAAGGGTTTAAACATCTATCAATGCCATTTTGTCGCCGATCATATTCAAAACTGTTAAGCCAATATAAACATCTGACGGACAAAGCCACATACTCCCCTCTTCAGAATACTATCCGGTTTATCCAAACTACAGGATCCGTGATGGATGAGGAGTGTGTCAACATGGGCTTTGACATGAGGGATGAGGTTTGAGAGGAAACTCGTTCAGGACTCTCTTCTTCAACAGAATGTGATTTATGGCTCACTTTTTCATTTTTTGTGTGTGTGTGTGTGACAGTGCAAACATTTCCTCATTCCAGACTTGTGGAAGGAGTCCAGGTTTACCTTTGAGCTGTCCCACCTGGGTCATGAAGGAGGCCTACACACAGCCCACTAACACAGAGAGACAGGTTCACGCTCAATTTGAGAGTAACATGCCAGAGAGGCTGTGTTGAGCCTGGCTAAGACATAGCTGCAGACGAGGCATGTGGCTACAGGTAGTAGATCTGAGGATATTACCTGGGTGTGACTGCATTGCACATCACACGTTGTCCCGTACCACTGTTAGTAGCTATTAGTCAGTTGTAAACATTTATACTAAGTAGTTGAACTCTTGCAGCATCAGTACATTCACTGGAAATACTTGTCTCCTTAGAGAATGTGTTAAGAATAGCAACAAAGACCTGCTCTGGACTGGCCTGGTAAAAAAAAAACAACCGCTTGTTCTACACTTTGGGCAGTCGGTTGTCGATCAGACCTCCTGTCAAAGTTTGAAATGATCTGATCTGATTTTAACCTTTGGCCTTGACGTTTGCGATGCGCCATGTTGACTGTGAAGAAAGTGACACCATATGAGCTATGCTACGAATGAAACTGAGTGCGCTGTAAACAAGCATCTCCCCCTGTGAAGAGAGGATCGGTAAGCAAAACAACATCTTTGAATTGCATAGGAAGGCGATGGCCAGGCCAGATCCACTGGACATTTTTCACAAAATCATATGCAGAACTCCAGAGAAAGTTGCACCAAGGGTCAAAGAAGGAAGTACAACGTAACCGTTATCTTCAACAGTCACCTTGCACACAATGACAGAGAATAACAGAGAATAACAGCTGTCTTCAATCAGCTGTCATCACAATTTGAATCCACATAAATAGAATAGGTAGGATTTCTTATCAAAAATAAAGTAGATAATGTTAATTAAATGGAACTATCCTTGATGAAATGTGAATAATGTGAAAGTTTATAGATAAAATTGTCCAGATGATCTTTTTACGGTGTAGCAAGTTGTGTTTTGTTTAACCTATGCTGAATTCTAGGCAACTTAAGATGATTGCTTTGTTTGTGCTGGATTTTATGAGGGTCCCTCTGAAACTCGACAGCATGCAGGGACGCTGCAGGCTAAGCTCAAGGATCTTTTGTTTAAACACACACTGAGACCGACGTGTAAAATCATGCCTCAAGGCATTTTACACAGCATGACTGCCAAAAACAAGTATTTGCCCAAAACATCACATAGTCACAGATAAAACCTGGGAGCTATGACTCAATATAATAACATGTCTGATTTGGGAC
>NW_015113877.1:168612-189266 GCF_001443285.1 Poecilia latipinna | reverse complement strand
CTACAAGTGCGATGTGGCTTATATTGTGTCTGGACTATGCAGATGTAGATATGATGAAACACAGTGGTGGCAGCATTGTGCTGTGAGCTTTTCTTTAACATGGGAGTTGAAGGGATGATGCAGATGAGTTAAATACGGGGAAATCCTGGAAGAAAACGTTCTAAAAACCTGCAAAAGACTTAAAAATCTGAGGACTCTAAAGTGTGGCATGCATATGTATTCAACCTCATACATATGTTGAGGTTTTTATCTGAACCGTATTTAAATTCAGGCCTTGAGCATTGATTTATGTCTAGCCAACATGCCTATGTTCACGACTCCACACACAAACAGCTGCTTTTCTTTTAGTGAGCACATCGATTTAAAGTGGTTTGTTTGAAACATTTTATGTTTGTTTTATGTTCTTTTGATGAAGAAATTGCCGGTGCTAGTTACCATCCACTTTCTCATCCAGACTTCTGCACAGCAGCTGAAATCAGGTGAAACCAGTTAGCAGCAGAGAACATGGAGTGATGTACAAACAATTTATGTATTTATTGATCTGTTTGGTTGTCATTCTTTTTCACTGCAATGCTTCTCCTTACCTTAGAGTGAATGTATGTAGTGTTGTGATTTCCAGCTAAGTCGGCCCTCTATTTGCTTATTTATCTTTTATTTCTAAATATAAGTGTTTTAGTTTCATTCAAATTTAGTTGCAGCTTGTTTTTTTTTTTTCAGTTACCTCACTTCATTTGTCATCTTATTTAATAAACACTGCAAATCAGGACCAGAGCAGAACATATTCATTAGTAAAAAAAAAAAAATAGACCAATTTTATTATTTCAGACACATTGCATACGGCATTACACTTCATTCCTTAAAAAGAAATGCAGACACTGAGTACACTAAATTCACTGTTACATGCACATTTTCAAGATTCTCTATCATTAAAAGAAAACATAAACAAAAGAAATGTTGAAATAACAGACCAGGCTAATAACTGGTGATAATATTGCCAGAAATAAAAAAAATAAAGGAAGGGGAGGGAGATATATTCTGAGCACGGCTAGTGATTCTCCAAGAACAATATTATCTTGTTGTTTTTTTTAACCTCACACACCATTAGGAGCAACCTTACTGTAGCGCAGCAAAAATGCTTTTGCAACAAGGTCAAGACAAAGCCACACACTGAAAAAATTCCCAGCAAAATCAACCCTGCAGTTGTTATTGTTTCCAACATTTCTTCCAAGTCTTTGTCTCATATGTGATGGCATGCTAAATATCCTAACAAGCTCAGTTTTATCATCAAAACTCAAAGTGGATGTTGGCAGAAATGTGGTGATGTGGCTTGTAGAAAAGGATCTTGGTCATCTTGAGGCACTGAGAGTTTGGTGCCAAATAGGCCATCAAGAAAATGCTGCAATCTCTACTGAGACCACGATAAATTTTTCACACAGGAACATCAAACGTTTCATCTCGTAGCCCTGAATTAGTTTGATTTTTTTTTAAATTGCTACAAAAGATGTTTTTTTGTTTTTTTTGGTGAGTGCACCAAAATAAAATTGCTGCTTATGCACATCATGAGCCAAATGTACTGAAATTATGACTTTTCAAAACATGCTGTCTTAGCAGAGGAAAAAAAAAAAAAAAAAAATTAAAACAAACACCCAACACCACAATCGAATTGTTTGCTCAATCTGACTAGAAGATGAAAATTACAACAAGTCTTTAATGGAGTAAAGATTGAGTTTGAGACGACGCTGCACTTAATCCAAGACTTGCAAGCATAAGCTTGAGAAAGAATGCCCGTCTTCCAGTGTCCTCAGTGGAACCGCCCCATGAGCTGTGAAGTTGACAAACTGAGTGACATTTAGGTCGGGTTTAGACACGTTGGGCGATCTTTCAGATGTCCACCTCGCCATCTGTCTGCCACTGTTCAGTCTTTACCCTTTGCTTCAAAAAGTTTAGTCGGAGCCTCGGGAGTGCGGCACATCATGCATGGCCAAGCCTCTGGAGCTGTAAGCTTCATCAGGCCTTCAGGAAGCCGCTGATCTTTCCTCCGAGATAGGACTGTCTCGTTTCCGCGCTCTGCGGATCTTAAATGCCACCCAGTGACCCAATCTAATATTTCCATGGCAGAGTGCAGAGCAAAGCTGAAAACAGCAAATGTGCATCTAGGTTTTAGACATCACCTCATTGGTGTTTGTCTGTCCCTCATGTTTGACTTTGGCTGTGTGACAGGGTTATGAGCTCATAACTGCAAGCAACAGAAAAACTAAATTACCATGAGCGCCACCTTCTTAAAGCCATGTCTGATCCTCACTTCAAACCAGGCTACAGGGTTTTTTTTTTGTCCTCCCAGTCTGGGTCTTCATAAATTCAGTAATAATGACTGTTGTGTAGAGGTCTCAAACAGATTTATGTTCTTTTTTAAAGGGGGTAGCATTGTCATGTCTGGTCTTCAGAACCTGAAAATAAATCTACCGAAATAAAATGACGATAACTTTGGTTTTGTTAAAGTTTTGATTTTAGCTGTAGAAGTAACCCAGTCTTTTATTATTATTATTAAAAAAAATTTTTACATTGAATTCAACAACATTGAAAAAAAGTGACATCAAATTTTCATATGTAGTTTGAAACCAAATATTTACATGCATTGTTTAAAACTCAAATAATAAGATTTTCCCACCTATCTGATTTTTAAAAAGATAAAAAAAAAAAAAAAACAGTGTTCCTTTTTTTAGGTTAATTAATGTCACGACTTCAGGAAGTACGGATAGAGTAATTCACAACCTTTGAGCTAAATGGATTCCACCCTATGAATGTATTTTAAGACAACAGGGCTTTCTCCTCTGACATTATTGAAAAATAAATAGAAATCAGTGAAATATCAAGAAGAGGAATTGTGAATCTCCACCAGTCTGGTTCATTCTTTACAGTTTCCAGATGGCTGAATGCACCACATTCATCTGTTCAAATAATTAAGAGTATAGACATAGCAGGGATGTCCAGCCGGCATACCGTTCAGGAAGAACACCGACTCTGTGTCCCCGGGATGAGCGTGTTTTGGTGAGAAATATGCATAACAACCCTGAAGCCAAAGTAAAAGACCTTGTAAGGAGGCTGGTTGAAGCTGGTAGGAGAGTGTCATTTGGATATGGGCAGAAAGTCTACCCAGCAAAAAGAAGGCCATTACTTCAACAGCAACTTAAAAAGCCAACTTTGTAGTTAGAAAACATACTTTGAGATAGATACGTTTATTTTTTGGAAAATATGTCCTGTGATGTAATTAAACTAAAGTTTAAGTGTTTAGGTACAGGAAAAAACGTGGAGCTTGAAAGCCTCAGTATTAGGGTTGCACTGATTTATCTGTGCAAATTTCCTTAATTATGGGAGATCGGTGATCGACCGATACCTACATGTGAAACTGATCATATCCTCTGATCTTATCTACTTCTGCGAGGGTCCAAAACTCGACCACCGTCCTCTTCTGCTCTAATATGAGAGAAGTTTGACTGGTAGATAAACCCACCAGATCATATCTGCATGTTAGTCACACTACCGTTACCAACGCAGCGACTATCTTTCTATATTTACAACATTTCAGGCAAAAAAACAAACAAAAAAAAAACAGGTATTGGCTTTTTAAAGATTGGTAATTGGCGATCGGCCAGAAAACTGCAATCAGTGCACCTCTACTTGTCATGGGGATGTTTTGCTGCAGGAAGGAACGGTTACTTCACAAATTAGATGGCTTGAGGGAAGAACATTATGTGGAAATATTGAAGCAACATCTCAGAAGAACATCAGCCAGGAAGTTAAACCACCAATGGATCTTCCAAAGGGATAATAACCCTTCGCACACAGCCAAGTTAGTTAGAAGGTGTATTAAGGACAACAGAGTCATTATTTAGGAGTGGCCATTGCAAAGCCCTGGTCTCATTCCCACAGAAAGCAGAAAAGGCGTGAGCGAGTGAGGCAGCTTAACAAACCTGGCTCAGTTACACCAGCTCTGTCTGGAGAAAGAGGCCAAAAGTCCAGCAAATTGCTGTGAGAAGCTTGTGGAAGGATACCCAACATGTTTGGCCCAAGTCATGTAATTTAATGGAAATGAAACCAAATATCAAGAAAAGACATGAATTAAAACAATAAGTTAAAAAGATTTCTCCCTCTCATTGTTCTGCTGTTTAAGAGCTGCAAAATTATTTGGGTAATCAAGGCTGACAGGAAATGTTTAGTCTCACAGTGAGGAAAAAAAAAGTCTTTTTAAACAGTGTGTATAACACTCTGGTTTCAGCTGCATTTTTACATACTTGTGTTTGAGTTAATCAGCGGCTAACATGTTTGTAAGTTGTTTCCCCCCCCCCCCCTTTCCAAAATTTGTCTTTATGTTTTGTCTTGTATTGACTTAAAAGTCAAACAATAAACTGCAGCAATATTCATTTACCATGTTCTGACTTTGCAAATTATAGAACATTAATAATATGAAGTTCTTTCGCTTTAGCCGTTTCTGCACGTTACTGTTGCATGCACGTAGGTCGAAAAATGTGCTTAGGTCTTATTTTGCTAAAAAGAACATCAGCTGGACTGTTTTAACTTTATGCGATCCTTTTCACAAACACAGTGAAATGACGCAGAGTTTCTGTTGAGCTTTAGTGCACAAAGTTTCTCAATAAGATAGGGATCAAGCAGGAAGCTCCTCCTGCTGCTTTTCTGTTTATCAGATACTTCCACAGAAGATGGTAAACTGAGAGAGAAGTCTATATTTATATAGAGGATACAAACAGTCCCACTTGAACCCAACAGGCTCTGTGTTTCATTTTACTTATGACCCTCTAAAACTCATGCAGATTTGCTGCTAAAGGGCTTTGATGTTACTTCCTGCAACACACATTCAGACATCTCCCCCCTGCTGAGTGTTAGTTATGGTTCCCTCTGTTGTTCATGTCAAAGCCTTTTTTACTCTAGCGGACGGACCAACCTGTTGTTGGGCTGGCCGTGCATAGTGGGACCATCTGTTCCCCCTCACAGTCACACACACACGCACACACACTGTCACTCGAACACGAACAGAGGCCAGCTGCTTGCTACGCGGTCCCTGTTTAGAGGCAGACTGCTGCATCTGTCCCTGTCTAACCTCAACCCTGTGGCCCAGCAGCAATTAGCTCCCATTAGCAGCACTGTGAGACGGGCTTAAAAGAGACGGTTCCGTTTATGGCATCATGCAGCAGACTAACCAGCAGCTCACAGATGACGGGTTGCAGTCCAAACTAAAGGAATGTTACTAAATCATCAGAGGGTTGACCTCGGCAGAGAGAGGGGTGACTTTTATTCTGAAGCATGTGGGATGCATCTGCGTGTTTTCTAAGGACAATATTAACACTGCTATGTATACATGGATTCAGAGTTTGTTTTTTTTAACTGGGAAAAATGCTGATTTTCAGATCTGGCAGCGTGAAGCATCACTGGAACGAGATTTACTCCTTTGTGAAGCACCTAGCAGAGAAGTTTATCAGGTAAAATGGACGACGACGCATATAAGTTGTTGGATGTTTTGTTATTGTTTTTACTGAAAGCTGAAGTGGAACAACTTTGTGCCTGCAGCCCCATGCTGAGGATGTCCTTCATCGTCTTTTCCACACAAGGAAAAATCATCATGGAGCTGACCGAGAACAGGTAACACACTCAGTGTTTTGTCCGTCCATCTGTCCGTCCGTCTGCCCATCCGCCCGGCCATCCATCCGTCCATCCATCCATCCATCCATCCAAACACTAGGTTCTACCTGACTCAAAAACATTCTGTTGACTCTACCTACTCTGTTCTATTTATTTTAATAAGAACTCCCCCCTCAGTTTGTTTAGGGTGTTTTTAATCTGGATGTTTGTGTTTTACTCCTCAGGGAGGCCATAACCGAAGGCTTGAGGGCTCTGAACGATGTTATTCCTGGAGGAGACACATGCATGAACCTCGGCCTGGAGATGGTATGACTAATTCTGTTTTTGTGTACTAAATGCCTCCCCTGTGGCGCAATGATTTATATTATTCAGTTAAACAAAGGTTTAGCTGAATTGCCTGAATCTGAAAAAAAATTGCAAACTGCTGTTTTGCCTGTGTATGTGTGCCCAAAGCACTCCATTTTACCGCCTGTCTTTTTAACAACCCCTTCTTTTACAGCTCACTTTATAGTAATTGGTAGTGACAGTTACTTTTTTTCACTTAGGACAGTTGAGCATGTAAGCGAAAATGTTAAATGATGACATCATAAAGCAAAGTTCGGAAAAATCTCAAAACAAAACAAGTTGGACGGTTTGCAGGCAGAGGTTAACTCCCTGTGGTTTGAACACTTAGGTGTGCAGGTTTATGTCTGCAGTCATAATTATTATGCTAGAATTCACAATTGGGAACTATACATTTTTTTAAAGTTTTTTTTTTAATTATTGTTATATAGACAGTTACCTTGACTAGCATGATTTTTTCCTCACAATATGTTTTTTTCTCCTGTTAAACTTTTAACGCCTTTATGCTAAAATAATAATATTTCCTCCAGTCACTCATTGTTAATTTTACACAAGAAAAACTGGCACACATTTATGTGCGCATTAAATTCTTTTCTATTAATCTCTAATTGAATGTCATGATCTAACTTGCATCTCCTGGGATTAGCAGAAATAATAATATGTGACTATTTTACTGTGTGAAACCATTTTAATGGAATATTGACTGATACCTGTTTTTTTGCTATTACAGGCTAATGCACAGATTTACCATGAGAACCGAGGTAAGCTCCATCTGAAATGTTTTTTGTTTGTTTTTTTTTAACCACAATTAAATATAATAGCAAAAACAAACATATATGCTCCATGTTTTCTGTAGGGACTGCCAGTGTTATCATCGCTCTGACAGATGGGGAACTGAAGGAAAGGCAGTACGACACAGCACAGCGTGAGGTAATGTGTGTTAATGTGTGTTAATGCGTTTTAATGCGGGAAGAAATGCGCTATGGCATGCGGCCTTGTTGTGGATTATTACCACTCTAGTTGAAATCAGTTTTGCTCTAGAAAACTTTTGATCGATTGAATTTGTGGCTTAAACTTAGGAAATTCCAATTTAAATGTTGCTTCCTTACTTGCTGGGAGTGGAAGTGGCTGAAATGAAGTATTTCATTTATGACCTGATCTGACAGAGGCAGCTAGAGAAAATTACATAAAATCAACATCTACTAACCACTAATGACAAACTAAAGAAATTACTAAAATTCCATATTATGGCTCTAAATCAATTTTTAAGGGAAGTTTGGGGAAGGAAAAAGCAAGGAACAAAGCTGTTGAGCATCCAGAAAACGAGACCTGAGCCTCAGGAACAGAACAGTGAAGGTTGTGATGACTTGGATTTATGCTGAAAAACACTCAGCTCCCACAGTGGGTGAATTTGTTTATACGTCACTCTTGAAAAGACTGGCAGAATAATTGTTTCGCTTGAAGAATTATGACAAAATGGATATTCAGCATTTAATTGTATGACAATAAATCATGGACTGTTCAAAATTAAAAGGAAATGTAGTGGTTAGGATTTAATTATTTGTTGTTTTGTATCAGAACAAAATGACACAAAAACAGCTCAAAGTGTCAGTAAGTCATCTTTATTATGAGAGACTTGAATAAAGCTTTGAGAAATAGCCTAAAAGTTCATTTTGCTCACATATTAACATCTCTAAGGCCATTTTAGATGAGCAGAAAAGCAGAGACACTAAAATCTTACCAAATGTTCGACCAACCCTTGCAGGCACAAAGAGCCAGGTCTTTGGGAGCCATTGTTTATTGTGTAGGAGTCAAAGACTTCAACCAGACCCAGGTAAGACGCACATAGAAATAAAATGTCGCAAATGTGTTAAAGCATCTACTCAGTTTTGCTTCCTGTTTCTATATTTTTGCAGCTTGCAACTATTGCAGATACCATGGAACATGTGTTTCCAGTAACGGGAGGCTTCCAAGCCCTCAGAGGAATTATTGACTCGGTATGACACACGCATGCAGCACCACATCTATGTTATAGAAAAATTCACCCACACAGGAAGACTCATTAAAGCATATTGCATCCCGAAATGTCACGTGTGATTTCACCCCCCCCCCCCTTTGGGGTTTTCAGATAATCAAGAAGTCTTGCATTGAGATTCTGGCAGCCGAGCCATCCAGTGTGTGTGCGGGAGGTAAGAGGTCTGAGCCGTGAGGGTCTTGGTTAAAACAGGGGATGGGGTGAGCAATTGTGTCAGTCATCGAAAGCCTTTTTAGTGGAACATGAGGTTAAGTAATTGCATGGATGCTCATGACCGCAGAGTGACAGGGAGCGTATTGTCACTCACAGCCAGAGGAAATTAGCATGGCCGCTCCAGCACAGCATGTGTGCAAAAATAAAAAATCTTTAAGCATGGCTGCATCTCTGGCTTAGTTTGCCACATCTTGTATGCTAAACAGACCTTTGAGATTGTTTCGAGCTCTATTGTCTACTCCTTCTCCAGCGATGCTGTTTCCTGTATGATGCTTGAGGAAGCCAGAACCAGTGGAGGAAATGCTGAGAGAGATCTTTTATGTGCGCCCGGCACAATGGATGAGCTTTGACATGACCTTATTAGGACTCACTTAAGAGAGTGCGTCTGCGGGCCTGCTACCAGGGCCGCTAATGGAGATTACCTCGCATTATGGGATATGATGAATGAGAAAAGCATGTTAGAGGAGGAGACTGGAGAAATATCTTGCCTTAGAAGTAAAACACAGTGAAAAAACTCTGTTATTACCAGATATAATTACCGTCTCTGGTTTCTGAGTCTGGGCATGTCTCACTAGACATATTCAGCATCTAGATTGATGAATCTCCTAATGTTCAGTGAACTAAGAGAACTAAGAAACCAAGAGACCAAAGCCTGATTATGGCCTAATTAATGGAGATTATACCCACATGCACATTGGCTTGCCTCTGTTTGGGTAGCATTTTCTCACCAACACACACATTGAGCAGGATTGAAGGGAAGGTAGAAAGTCTTAAAGTATGATCATAATAGCCATTAAAAGAAACATGCATCTCATTGTTTAGGAGAAATCCTGCCATCATAAACATAAACATGCACTTTTCTCTGCTCTTCTGAGACATCAGATCAATCTATACGGTTTGACTACATTAGCTTAAGATTCATCTTTTTGGCAACAAGCATTCCGACTGGGCTTGGTGTACAACAAATGATCATGTGAAATCTGTGATGCTGTGGGCTAATTTATCTTAAGAAATACCCAGGAACCTTTTCAGGGTGCATGAGATGGTAAAATGGGGAATCACTAACATATTATAAGCATTTTCCTTTTTACAAAACATTTTTATTCTTAACATTGACTAACAATAATTAAATTAAAGGTTGATAACTCTTATGTTTCGATGCAAGTTTACTCAACTAGAATAAAAGGGTTTTTTTTTTATTTCTAAGTCCCAAAAAGTCAGATCTTACTGACTTGCTATTGAAGAGTAGAGTATTTTTTACCTCATCATGAAAACGTACCACTGTTATTAAGTATTTACTTTCAAGCAGAAATCAGTCACTAGTTTGTAATCCTACATCCACATCCCTGGCATTTGCATTTGCAAACATACTGACGTTCTGCATGCATGTTGTGACACTGTCTACTTCCTCCTCTGCGTCCATGCAAGCATGTCGACGCGTCTTCTGAACTAACACCCACGGTTGGATGCTCTGCAGTCGGCAGCAGCCACACGCACACGCTCACACACGAGGCTCTTGAAGCACGTAAACACATGTCCCTCACGTTGATGTGAAGTGACCAGACCGAGCTGCCTGCGAACAGGCCATCAGACCGGACAGTGAACACTGGGCCACACTATCTGACGTGACAGCAACGATTCCCCCTTACATGACACACACACACAAACACAGGAAAGCGAGGGTTCGGCCTGAGATCCAACATGACAGCAGAGATTGCTGCTTTCATTAACGTCTGACCCTTAACTCCCTGCTGTCCCTTCCTTTTTATGCCCCTCCCCGCTTTTCAGTGTCCTCTCTCACTAGCGTGATTGAAGATCCACCGTTCAGACAAGTCGTGCCACGTCTTCTACACGCACACACATGCTCAGACAAAAGGACATACATGCATATGTGCATTAAGTGTGTCAACACAGAGATGCGCACTGAGACCAATCAAATCCATGTCAGGCGTTCAGGTGTAGATGTGAAGGGACTTGTGGTCGCCAGGGCAGGCAGGCAGCGGGAAGCGGAGCCATGCGGGTGGTGCATGTCAGCGGGGCAACACCAGTGTGTGCCCACCATGTGTCTGACAGCGCTGACCTTTCAGCCTGTCGTCTTCCAATGTTTGCAGAAAGGGCTCAGTTGGACTATTGTCTGGCATTTTAAAAAAAAATAGCTATTGGTATGTGTTTAGTCAAGAGAAAGAATGTGCAGGAAGAAAAAAATCAATCATAAATAAATGCAACAACAAAAAATTTTTGCAATCATTAAACATTAGTAGTTTTAATAATAGTCAGCTGTGCTAGATTAATGAATACATTGTATGTTTCTGTGTATGCTAAGTGACACACTGGAGAGTGTTAATATGGTGTGAGAGGATGATTACTGCTAAATCAGCCAAACTGTGTTACTCTTAACCCCTTATATTATATTATATTATATTATATTATATTATATTATATTATATTATATTATATTATATTATATTATATTATATTATATTATATTATATTATATTATATTATATTATACAGGAAGCACCATTCACACAAAAAATTATAGTGTAAAAACATACGTTAAAATGAAAACGTATAACAGTGATTTGAAATGAACCAATAACACAATGAAATATAAATGTAATTATATGTAAATACACTGATCACCAATATGTTAATACATATAATTATAAAAAGCTGCAAATTTATAATATGTATATGGATTAGTTACAGTATTGTACTATATTGTATTACACTATATGATATTACACATTACATCTATTTTAGAAGATATCTATTTATCGAAATGACATAATCTTTGTGTTTTGGAGGCGATGCACAGTCATGTGGCCTAAACGTCAACACATTTAGATTTTACTGCAGCTGGAAATGGCAACCAGTGACTAACATGCTGCAAATCATTGAACATCTGCAACTGAGTTTGCGCACACATGTGCTAAGCCATTCAGCATGATGAGGTCAGCTCTGTGCACAACTGTAGGACAGTAGAAAAGCGACCTAAGGGGGGTCTCATCTCGTCGAGGTCGGACTCGTCTTCTGAAACTGAGGTGCAGTCTTTGCAGTGACTTGGTGGTGTAAAGTCTGTCGTACCGCTGCGTTATATCCCTGCTTTGATAAATCTCAAACATCATCACTTTTTTCTCTGAAGAACCTCTCAATTCAATCCTTCACTCGTCTACATTTTGGGGGGGGGGGATTTTTTGCTGTCAGCTGTGCTTCTTCATGCATAAACGTGCGTTATAGTTTTCGCAGCAGCTTGCCTGACCTTTAAGGAAGGGCTGCCACGTATACACCCTCTCCCAGTGATCTTTTTATCAGTGATCTTCACGCTGCAGCTTTAAATGGTAAAGGTGTGGCAAATGTTCACTTCTATTAGCAAAGATATTGCTGGAGGAAACCTCAGCGCACATGCAGAGACCACAGAGAGACACACTCGCATTCCTGCTTGCAATTACAGAGGATAAATGCTTACATATTCTTTAAAAAAACAAAACAAACAAAAAAAAATAGACATATGTTTGCCTCCATACAGACATGTGTGCATGCCTGTATGCCATGGTGCCATAGGTAAGGTCAGACCTACTTTGACAGTGCGGTTGCCTTGAAGGCATGTTTTTAGGAAAGCGGTTCCCCCCTCGCTCTTTAACATATGCTGAGTAGCAGCCACATAGACACTCCAGCATATGCTGGCAAGCTTCTGTCAGTGCACTTTAACAGTGCCTTGGGGAGACTAAAGGTCAGACACACACACACACACACGCACACAAACACACACACATGAATACACGCACATACTCCTGCTGGCTGCTGCTCTGTCTGGGATATTTGTGAATAGCAGCCCTTTCAACATTAGCACCATCGGAGCATGTCATGGGCTTTCCACACATGCACGCACAAGCACACAGATGTAAACAAACAGTAATGAAGCATGTGCAGGTTTTCTGCAGCTTTAGCTCAGCGCATCAGAGAAAGGAGTGGCTGTCAGGATTCGCCATAATTGCACACTGAACGATTTACTTTCTGTGCAATCGGAATGTGAGAACAATCTTGATGTTTTATGACTATCTCAGATATAAATACGCTCATTACCACAAATGTACATGTTATCCATCTCTCCTGACGGCTGGTCTGCCTTCTGTTTGCTTCCCAGAGAGGTTCCAAGTGGTCGTTAGAGGCAATGGTTTCCTGCATGCAAGAAACATCAACCAGGTCCTCTGCAGCTTCAAACTCAATGATACGCATAGTATGGGTGAGTTCTGCACACATGGACACACATTTAAGCAGATGTATACTTTCATGTTGGGCTTTGAAATGTTTTGCATTTCACCAGAAAGAAACATTACTGAGTGGTTTTGCTTTTTTTTTTTTTTCTTTCCTGTGAAGATGAAAGACCCACTGGAATAGAGGACACGTTCCTGCTTTGTCCTGCTCCTATCATAGAGGAGGTGGGGAGGTAAGCTCTCTTTCTGTGGTCCTGATATTTACCAGCTGCACCGCAAGTTTTGTGTGGACTCAGAAGACTTTTGTCCTTGAAGAAATTAGGACCAAAGTCGCTGAGTGTCTGATGATCAATCAATGTTTGTCACCGCTAACGAAGCCAGACACCAATCACAAGGGGACGGCAGGAGTAGAGCCCAGGAACACGAGTTAATGAGAGCCTGCTTGAGAGAATGGCGCGGATGTGTTTGTAGGTTTGATGCATTTAATCTCAGAGTGACAAAGTGTGAGCGAAGACAGCAGGCAGTGGAAAAGTTCCCTCTGAGGGCTCCCAGCTTTGCTCCCAGTAATTCATCACAGCATTATCTTTCGGGGGAGACGGAGCGTTGCTTTTGGCGGAGCTCAGACCCGGCAGCCGCAGCCTTCCCTTCACGGCTGCCCGCAGTCTGGTACATAATTATACATTTGGGCCTGCAGCCTCAGACACCTCCCAGTCATCCTCTGTCTTGTTTCTGTCACTCAGATGTCTACCACAGTTTGAGTTTGTCCCCAGCGAAAAATGATAGGGAAATTATTCTCCTGGGCCGGGAGAAAGTCATTTTTATTTGTGTATTGTTCTGTTAAATTTACAAATCTGTAGCAGTAAAGGTTTTTTTTTTTTTGGTTTTTTTTTGGGTTTTTTTACCTTTCATTTAGACTGGAAAAAAACTCAAGCAGACATTTAGGGTGTTTTATATGATTGAAGACATTTGTGCCACATGGAGCTGTTTTTTTTTTTAGACCAGAGCAGAACATCATTAAATACTGCAGTAAGGCCTTAAGGAAGCATCTATCCAGAAAACAAAGGGCCCATCAGAGCAGAGTCAGCAGAGCTTAGCTGCCTGAGTGCTGCTAAAGACGATGTCAGCTGTGACTGGCCAAAGGGCCCGGAGAGATGGCCAACATCTGGCTGATGAGTTTGAGACGTAGACAAATGTCATCCAGTGAGCAGGAAACTGCACTGGCGATTCAAAAACATTTTCCTTACCTAAACGTAAGACAAATGCTTCTGGATTTAATTAAGTCATTTATTTGTATTTACGCAAACACGTGTTTATTTAAATCTTCAATGTGCATTTTTAAAGCCCAAATTCAGTTGTGTGTTTTTGCGATTTTTGCTACAAAATAGTAACTTATCATGTCTGTTTGCATGGCACGTTTCAGCAGCAAGGCAATTCAGTGTGCTTTACGTGATAAAACATAACGCAATAAAAAAGAAAGAATGAAGCGTGAGAGTACGGAGGCAAAACAAAGAAGAGGAATGAAAAGTTACAATCCAGACTAAAATTATTTTATGTCCCAGTTATTGTTCATCGGAGGCAACTCTGAACAAATGGGTTTTTAGCCTTGACATAAACCGCCATCTGCTGTTGTTGATTCCTTGTGCGTACACAGCTCAGTATCCCTGTAACTGGCAAAGCTACCAGTAATGAATCCAGCAGGAGAGATCAGCGCTCCTTACCATGCCTTCCAAGAAATGACCCACAACTAAAACCCAAATTAATACATCAGAACCAATTTGTCACTCCACTGGAAAACCAGCCATGTTGCGTAAAAGAAAACATTTCCTGGCATAAACCTCTGGATAGTGCCAACACTGCCATTAAAACCACATTTTATTGTGCTATACTAATAAAAAAAAAATAAAATAAATGTTTTAATAGCAGAGGTTTAAAGTCACCCTTCTCGTTTTAAAACCACCCGCTAATGTCTTTATACTTTTGCTTCCGATTTTTGTTGGAACGTCGCCAGCTACCGAAGCTGATGCAGTGCATATCTTCTCATGGGACGTTAATATTTTTGTACATGGTGCTAAACAAGTAAACGAACACAAAAACCGTGTGGGTTGGACTTTCTCTCTTTTTCTGAGGCCTTTGGGTAGCTGTTCTTGAGGCTTTCTGCTAAACCCGAGCAACGCAATGTAGTTCGCGAACTTTTTAAAGCATGTGAAAACTAAGGTTTTGAAGTAGCTCTTGTTTAGCGTTGTCGCATGTAATGAAGTCTCTGAGGTCGCTGTCACATAAATCTGTTTTGACTGGGAACCTTCCGGATGCAGACCCTCCACCCCCAACCTTCACCATGCTCCTCCTGCGCAATATGCCCACACAAACTTGCACAGGGCAAAAAATGTATACAGTGGGCGCATTGATGATTGATAGGGACTGAGATCTCTCTGTCAGAGTGGAGCTGATAGCATCATGTCTGCTGCCTGCCTGAAAGGAAAGCCCACCATGTGATGGGGAGGCCAGCCAGAAAACAGAGGGAATAATTAGACAGGAAGATTAGTGGCACCTGCACCTCCAGTTCCATCCTCCCGAGTCAATGGCTGCAGACCGCGGTCACCCACTGCAGAAGTGTGCATGGGTTCTCTTAAGGGAGGATCAAGAATGGGAGAAGGTTTTTTTTTTTTTCCCCTACCATCCCCCATGCTCTGTTTCCTCTCTTCTTCCCACCCACCACCCTGCAGTGACCTCCGTGTTGTCAACCCCTCCTCAGATTTTAACCTAAAGCTCAATGCCTGCTGTTGTTCCTGCCTCCCATAAGAACAAGTAGCTGTTTTATGCTCAAGTCCAACAGTTTGCTTCTTTGGTTTGCCGTTAAAATCGTAATAACGATACAGCGCCTTGCCAAAGCGTTCATGACTTTTTCACGTTTTGTCGTCCTACAGCCGCAAACCGCAAAATATTCTGTTGAGACCTGCTGCGATAGACTAACGCAAGACGTGCGAGGAAAATAATGAGCAAATAAGATCTGGAAAGTGTGGCGTGCAATGATATTTCAACCCTTTACACTGACACTCCTGAATAAGAGCGAGCGTTCGGCAGTTTCCCACTAGCAATGTAGGGGGAAAACATGCAGAAGAAGATGTTCAGGTCCTATAGGACCTAAGTTAAAGTCTGTGGCTGGTGTGCAAACCCTGATCACACCATCACCCAGAGCTAAATTAAGATGTCCGCCATGCAGGCTTCTGTTTGTGAAAAATAAAAAAAAATAAAAACATTTGCTTCTCTTTTGCCAACTGCGCACAAGTTTGCGTGAGTGTATCACATACAGTCTCGATGATTACAATGAAAGTTGTGGTTTTTAACTCATAAAACGTGAAAAAGATCAGAGGGGTATGAATACATTTGTAAAGCTGTGTAAATGTCCAATCTCCTCTTCACATCTATAACCCTGAATGGTTTTGGATCTTAAACTGCCTGTTTTTCTCTGGTCTCCTGTCCCCACCCTGCCTATCTCGATGCAGCGGTAGATTCTGGAGAGTAAGAAGAAAGTTTATCCTTCAGCGGTTTCCACATTAGAGCTTTGGGTCTAGTCCAAGGAGTGGAGATTCTTTTTGTGGGTGGAGAACTCTTTGACCTCCCCATTTGCTTTAGCTGAGAGTTTTGTCAGCATATTTGTGTGCTTAAAATGGCAGTAAGTACAACTCCATTAGATAGAGGAATGCGTTTGACACCCCAGGCGAGCCTCGACAGCCATAAATGTGTTAACACATGCCGACATCTTTGAGTGTTTTCAGGCGAGATGATCAGAGATTTTTTTTTTTTGCTTTGTTTTGTTTGCTTAGGGAGATCTACCTGCAGGTGAGCATGAACGAAGGCCTCTCCTACATCACCAGCTCTGTTCACATCACAACGACTGAATGTGTGAGTAGAGCCTGCGTGGAAGCGCAACACATGTTCATATCTGTCTTTGGCATTCTGCCTTAGTTAAACAATTTTTCTTCCAAGTTATTTTTCTCCTGCTTCTCTTATCTTCCCCTCTTTCCTCTGTTGTTTGTCATCAGAGGGGACAGTGAGTACTTTTCATTTCCTCCCCTTTTTTTTTTTTGGTTTTGCAAATAGTGCATGTAAGCTGAGTTTAATCGTCGCACATTCCTCTGTGTAGTTTGACGGCACCATCGTTCTGATTTCACTGCTGGTTGTGTTCCTGCTCTTGGCTCTGCTGCTGATGTGGTGGTTCTGGCCTCTCTGCTGCACTGTGGTAAGTGTGAGCGTTTCAGAAAGTTCATCGCTCCGAATATACCCGATCGGTATTTCTGAAAGCATTTTAGGCCAGTTACACCCAGGCTAACTCATATTTATGTGTCCTTTTTGCGTCAGGTAATCAAAGAACCGCCACCTCCTCCGCCTCCAGAGCCAGTAAGTCAGCGCCTTCAACATGCCAGAAAATAATTGTTTTGTTTTGCTGACGCTTTCTAAAGTATGCAGAAGATAAGTTGCAGTCTTTGAACAGTGCCCTGGAAAATAATCACATCTCTTCAGCTTTCGCACATTTCACAAGACCTTCTTTAAGATATTTATTTCAGTTTAATGTGGCAGACCAACACAAAATACACATACTTATGAACTGGAAAGAAAACGATAAAAATCTGAAATATGTATTCACCCTAGCCTCCTTTACACTTACGCCTGTAATAGTGAATCCATAAGAAATCACCTAAGCAGTAAACAGAGTCAACTCATATATTTATTCTCAATATACTGCTTTGTATTGGTTACTACATAAAATCACAGTTAAATACGCTGGTTATATTAGACAAAATATGAACAAAAATGAAAGAAGTATAAATACTTGTGCTGTAAATGATGTAAATGACATAAGCATCACAATGACGTTTTCTGTCAAAGGAATCAGATGAGGATGATGGGATGCCCAGGAAGAAGTGGCCCACAGTGGACGCTTCATACTATGGAGGAAGAGGAGTTGGTGGCATCAAGCGTATGGAGGTAAAACTCAGACTCAACACTTTGATTTTGTTTTGTTTTTGATTTTTTTTAACTAAAAACATCATTACGCACAGAGTATTTGAGTTGTTTTTCCTTATAAATTGAAGGTACGATGGGGGGAAAAAGGGTCGACCGAGGAAGGCGCCAAGCTGGACAAACCTAAAAACGCGATCGTAAAGATGCCTGATCAGGAATTTGAGCCTTATGAACCCAAGCCTAGGAAACCTCCACGCCGCCCCCCGCAGCAGAAGAAGTGGTACTCACCCATTAAGGTCAGTGTGTTGCAGCTACAGACATAGTTCATTTTTACTTCATCTTTTCCCCCCCATCTACCTTGTAACTTTGTTTTTTTTTTTACTTTCCAGGGGAAACTAGATGCTCTGTGGGCTCTGTTCAGAAGAGGTTATGACCAAGTATCTCTAATGAGACCGCAGGCTGGAGATCAGGTGAGCGCGCTTCTTAAAGTCAGCTTAGCACACAGAGCTGTACACTAAGTTGTAATTTAACAATTGGTGTAATCTAGAGGCTCATTCTTTTGGTAACAACTACCCAGGACTCTTTTAATTGTAGGTTATATGGTAGAGACTGGATTATTTTTGTTGTTGTTGTTGCTCAGCTGTGAATAACAGACCATGCAGTTCGATCTGTATGTCTTACTCATTTAACAACTGTTTCTACGTTACATGTAGAGGTCAGTTCAGATTTTCCTCCCACTCCTTCTTAGATTCACACTTAGACTCGTTGATACCACTCGTCTTGTCAAAGCTGCGATTGTTCACACACAAGGACTTCGGTTGTTTTCTGTGCCTTTCCCCTAAAATTCCCTCCAAATAACAAGGTTTCAGTAAAGGTTTAAAAAAAAAAAAAAAAAAGAAAACAAGTTCCCACCTTCTGTTTGGTGGAAAACTAAGACCCCAAATACTTTTTTCTCAATGTTAAACATGGTAGGGGTGTTTACTTCAGCAGCACAGGTTGAGAGGTGATGGAAAAAAAATGGAAAAAGCAGAATGAAATCCTGAAGAAACCAGTTGGAGACTGCGGAACATACCACAAGAGCTACAGAGCAATAAGTTAGACTAAAACATATCCAGGTGTTAGAGTGGCCCTCCTAATCGGTGGTGAGATTTGATAATTGAGGTTCAGAAATACTCTTCTTGCAGTCAGATTGATTTTAAGCTTTTTTGTAAAAGAAGAATGGGCATAAACTGACCGAACTGAAATGTACACAGCTCAATAAATTACACAGAAGTTTGTGGTTTTTATGTCAGAAAATGTGAAAAAAAAAATTCATTATTCCTAAAAGACAAAACATTGATTGTGTACGAAACAGAATTTACTTTTTTAGATGCCATCTCTTGTACTTGCGAGTCCTAAATTGTGCCATCTCTATCATTCCTCCAAGTGTCAGAGGGAAGAATGAGCAAAGTGCTCTCTGTTTTCCAACCTTGACCCCGTGAAGGGCATCCCATAACCCTGGAGTCATGTTTTCACCATCATACTGGTCGTCATGGCGAAACATCTGCACAGTCGTAAATGGCGTCATTGTCGCTTCACATATCACTTATTGATTTATGCTTTTGAATGGCATGATTCATCTTTACCCTGTCTGAGTGTGTCAGTGTGTGTCTGCTGTATGCAAAGTTCTGTAAAACTGGTTAACATTGGTGCTTCTATCTCTTCTGCCTGTGCTGGATTTCTCTCTTTTTTTTCTTCTTCTTTTTTTTTACATGGCAGAACAAAAAGTGTCTGTCAGCGTCGAAGTTTCTGGAGTCTTTGTCAGTCACTTTCTATGGGAGTGTGGTTCACAGAGCCATTCAGCAAGGACCCAGTTTCCTTCACGCGCCATTAAGTGGGGAAAATGAAAAGCTGGACAGAAATAAAATGGATGCAGAAAGCCCACTTTTGTTCCAAGGGAGATAGTTGTGCAGAACTGGTGCAGGACATGGTGCATTAAAGTTGATCTAAAATCCGAGATCGAATGTGAGTGAATGTCAAACGTCTCTGCAGAAGACTGATGGCTCAAAAAAGACAGCAAAGTATATCTGGTTTGTGAAACCGCATCTGAGAAGGAATCTG
This sequence comes from Poecilia latipinna, assembly GCF_001443285.1. NCBI lineage: Eukaryota > Metazoa > Chordata > Actinopteri > Cyprinodontiformes > Poeciliidae > Poecilia > Poecilia latipinna. The sequence goes on along the minus strand of NW_015113877.1, from coordinate 169,742 downwards.
TTTTGCTTCCTCCACTCATTACTGACTAAATCACTTTGTCTGTAAAGGGTCATCGGAGGACTGCCAGTTTCTGCCACGCTTCCTGTTTGTACTTCATTTTTTTCACTAATGAATGAGCGCGGGTGTGTGTAGGTGTGTGCGCTTGTGTGCATGTTTGTGTTAGTTTTCCTGTTAGTCACATATACAGACGGGGAGCTGGAAGACCGCGAGGTATATAATGACAGACGGGATTGCCTTCTTTTGTCCCCAGAGCTGATGGCCATCGAAATCTTCATCGCCCCTTACTTTCTCCACTTACAAAAAAATTCTTCAGATAAAATCAAAATCATCCTGAGTATTCAGGAAACCCATTTTTCAAAACATCACAGATTTAAAAAATAAAAATAAGGCTATAACCTAAGAAAAGAGTTTAAGCACCGTCACATGATCTGTTTTTTACAGTTTCTGACAACATTTAGGCCTCTGGTCATTTTGTAAACACAAACTTTAATGTGTTTTATCGCTAAATCTATTTATGTTAATGATGGTTTCTGAATGTAATTGCGCTTGATTTATTTTTGGGTCGTTACCATAAAAGGAGCTAAATAAAAATGAACATGACCATTTTACTGACTTGTATTAGTCAAGCATTTTAACAACTGTGACGACTGTTCTGGCTTCCTCACAATTGTGCAATATTTTAGAGTTAATCACACAAAATGCTAAGGATCAAAGAGTGTTAAGTCTTTTGGAAGTATGTTAATATTTAAGGGTTTTTACATTTTCTCTGTATTGAAAGAGAGCAGGTAGTTTATATTTAGAATATCTCAAGGCACTTTTTTATGGCACAGTTTTAATCCAGACATATAGAATCAATTTCAATTCAATCATTCTGATAGATGCGAAATCAAAAACATGCATTCATGTGGAAAGGAAAAGAAAGTTTTATTTCTGAGGAATTGCGTCCAACAACAATGACTTTGCAGCAATCTCCCCTCTCTCTGAATGAGCTTATGGAGACAATAGACAGTCGGTTGCATCTAATCGTCAAAGTTGCATCAATCATTCAAAATGAATATGCATGTGGCGACTTTAGATAAGAAAAATCCCTTTATCTATATATATATATATATATATATATGTATATATAT
>NW_015113877.1:157368-165369 GCF_001443285.1 Poecilia latipinna | reverse complement strand
TATATATATATATATATATATATATATACATATAACAACTGAACATTCAGATAACATTCTCTGAACGTTTAAAAGGTTTTGCACATAAAAAACCTCAGACCTTATGATACGCTTCTAACTGATGAATAAGAGATGCATTTCCTGAAAGAAAAAAAAAAAAGAAAAACATTGAATCATACAAGCACCCATGCAACAGTTTCCATATGTGAGTGAAGCGTGAGCTGTGAGGTCGTGTGACCTGATGGGCTGAGCTGTCACTTCGTATGTGTCTCATTCCTGTTTCGTCCCCCACGTCTCTTCATTATGATGGTTGAATGTGTGTGCATATATCCGTGTGTGCGTGTGCGTGTGTGTGTGTGTGTGTACCAGTTACTTGTAAATATCCACAAACAATTTCCCCTGTATGTCTGCATTAGTAAGAAGGACAAAGTCTTTGGGGTTTGAAGTGGAAATAGAGAGCAGATGAATGTAAAGGGGATGCTTGAGGTGTGTCAGGGTTTGCTTTTGTCTCTGAGCAGATGTTCAAGGATCGAAACAAACAATCACAGTGACAGATATTGCAGCCCAAGGCGAGAGTCAGCAACCTCTTCAATGTAAAGAGCAATTTCTGCTTTCGGTCCTAGTGAGCAATAAAGCCCCTCAAAAACAAATGATCAAGCTTAAATGTCCAGTTCTTGTACATGTAATTAATATACTATATTAAAAAAAATATGTATTTTACAGTTAAATTAAGGAACTGTATTTCTATTTTGACTTTTAGAACAATGAAAATTCAACTTTTACGACATGCAGATGCACCAGACATTTACAAAGCCTCTGCATGCAGCTGTTAATATGCTGACCTGCTGTTAACGCCTTGCTCTTATCATGTGAAACTCCTCATTTTTTTTCATGTTGACTGTTTAGTTTGACGTTAAAAATGCAAACAATTTGTTTGATTAAAACAAAATGAACACATGCATTTCGAGGAAACATTGCTTGATTAAGGAAAATGAAGAAAAGCATGAAAGCATGTAGTTTGCATCCTAACCTGAAAATTCAGTAAGTTTTTTTTGTTTTGTTTTGTTCCATTAGGCTCATTCTGCTGTGGATTTGTTAAACCAAGGCAAACAGAGAAAATGTTACAAGTTTATTTTATTAGACTTGTCTGTCTGGTGGATCTGCGTAAAAGTTGAATTTTCATTGTTCTAAAAGTCAAAATAGAAACACAGTTCCTTAATTTAACTGTAAAACACATGTTTGAAAAAAAAAAAAAAACCCTCCTCTGTGCTGCATAATTTGTGACCAAAATTATTTAGAGTCGCCGTGTGAGGAGCCCAAAATGCCACATGCTGCCGTGGAGCTGCAGGTCGCTGACCCCTGTCCCCGGGGGGGTCACACAAGGAGACTGACCGTCATGACGAAACGCTTCACACCAAATACTCTGAAGATGCACTTCCACGCCACCCATCCTCCGTCTCTTTTATTCACGAGCTTTCATTCAGACCATATGCTGTGGTAGAACCATGCTTACAGTCGCACACACACACATGCACACACACATAAACATCCTCATATTCATGAGCTTGTCCTCTCATTGTGTCCATATGCTGTCTCTCCTGTTGTGCTGCTGCTCACAAACTGGCTTTTCATGGCCGCCCAGCAACAGCACCCAAAGAGCCCCGCTCTCCGTCCACCCCGGCACTCCCGACTAAGCTGCCCTCAATCAATTACCCACCCCTCATATATACACGCTTGAACCCACAATGGCCCCCTTCAGTCACAAAGCTTCTGCTGCCGGGTCCTCTTAATGGCCCCTGTGTGACTTTAGGGCCTCTCTGCTTAATAAGGTGTTATAATCAGACCACCAAGGGTCTGCCACTCAGAGACTCCACCCTCCATCTTTCACTCAGCGACTGAGCGAGGAGAGATAAAAACCCATCAATGGGGACAATGAGAGACTCATCCCTTTCTCCAAGACTTGTAAATTATGCTCAACACTGGTATGAAGAAATATAGATCCCTCTCTTTATATGGCTTCGAATCAAGCACATAAGAGACATAACATGCTTTCTGTTTAGTATCTAAAGAGTCCAAATTGCAGTGGCGGTTTCTCCTGAAAGAAAAAAGGGAAGACTAAAGCACTTTGTCAGAGCCGGGATCACAGCTATTGTGGTGCAGGTGTGAACGGAAAACAGAAGCTTCTCTGTGTGCTCTCTGAGGCGTCAGACATCAGACGCTCCTGTGTTTATTTTTTTGAATCTAAAAAAACTCACTAAGCTTATACAAGGGATTAATTTTCCCTGTTTCTAGAAAGTGTTCACATCCCTAGCTAAAAGGCCAGGACTTTGTGATGTAAGAAAAAAATTAGGCCATAATAAATTTTCACTTTTTTTAATATTGACCCCTTATCCTGTACAATTGAATTGAAAAATAATACATCTGTGAGGTGGGGAATTAAAAAGCAGAGCTGAATAATTGTACACACCTTTAAACTTATGCTCACCATATCTTCACTTGAAAATATTATCCCACTCTACCTTGTTAAAGTTCTCCAAATCCACCAGACTATGGTGACATCTCTTGCTCACAGCCTTCTTCAGATGAGCCCACAAGGTTCTCTTTAGATAAAGTTCTCCTGCTTTGACTAGGCCATTCCAAACCTTGCATTTTCCTCTCATGAATACATGTCTATATTGACTTGGGTCACATGCACTTAGTGTGATGTTTAAAAGTGAAATTAATTTTTAATTCATTACCTGACACTTGGAGAGTTTGTATTAAGACTCCATATTTTAATCTATCTTACAAAAATAATAATAATAAAAAAGAAAACAGTGCAGAAAAGTAGCAGTTTGCCAATGAAGCCCCATCACGTTCTCTTTGAGACTTGGGAAACATGTAAACGCAGGCGACACCTAGCGGTTGCAGGAAATATAGCAGCACTTTAAAATGAAGCTTCATTTTCTCTAATTCTGCACCACTTGGCTTCATTTTCAGAAAGTGAGCTCCAGAGTCTCTTGACTACAAAACAGAAAAAGTAAATGCTTCCAACACCGAGTTTCAACCAAGGACAAAATGTTATTTTAGTAAGGCTCACTAGACAAGAATACAAAACCCCATAACATTTTGATAGATTGTAGTCAGGACTGCATGTTTTCTCTGAGAAAAGACTTTTTTTCTCGCGACTCTACTCCTTTACTACACAGGAAATTTTTGTCACATTGAAAACACAACACATCCTTGTTGGAGGTTCCTTCAGTCTCTTTGCCTTTTTTAATTTATTCTAATTGTTTATTGTGGTGTGGAATATAGATAAATGATTTCTACCCTTCTTCTGACTGATACCTTGAGATAATGAAATCCCTCTGGTTCTTTGTAAACTTTTTTTTTCCTAATTAGGACATATAATCTTTATCTTGATTAGAATGAATATAATTATAAAATGGTGAAACTAAGTATTTGTTATTCCATGTTTTTATTTTATTTTTTTTTACATTCCCTCTTCCACTTTTAAGAGATTTGTTGGTGTATTAGTTAATTTGATTAGGATAAATACTCGATATGTGAAAAAAAATTGGTTTAATTGGTCTCATTTTATAAGCATGGTATTTATCAAGAGAGCCACTATTTGATTCATTATTCTGCATAAAAGCAGTTGTGATTAAACCTTGTCTCCTCGCTCTGCAGGGTCGTTGTATTCGCTTCCAGCGGGTCAGAGATGATGATCGCCCGGCTCCTCCCCGAATGCCTCACTCTCCTGCTCCTCCTCCTCCTCCTCCTCCCCAAGTTGAGGAGCAACCTTTAGTCTCCAACTCCGTCCCCCGTACGAAGCCGCCGTCAAGAGGGCCGCGCACTGCTCCATCCTCGCTCACAGCGCCTCCGTCCCGCGCGCCCCCTCCTGTGACACGACTGCCGCCTGGCCCTCCCCCGACCCGTGCTCCGCCCGGGCCCCTCGGACGCCCTCCATCCCGGCCTCCGCCGAGGCTGTAATGACAAAGAGAACGTCATGCAAATACAGAGCTTTGCAGAAGTATTCTTAACACTTGAGCTTGTTCATCTTGTCATGTTACAACTAAAGAATTACCGTAGATGTATTTCATTGGGAATGCGTAATTGTGAAACTGAAAATGTTCTTTTTCTGCAGTTGCGGCTGCAAGTCTACTTGGGTTATTTCTCTACTATCGTCCATATCTTCTGTCTGAAATGCACTCGTCTCTCAAGCTGGATAGACAACAGAGCAGCTGTTGACATTCATTTTTCCTCCTGGAAGGTGATCCTCAGCGTAACGCTGCCACCGCAGTGTTTCACAGTGGAAATGTGTTTAATGTGTCCATGGGAGACAGAGAGTACGCAACCCACCTCTTAAATGTTTTGCTGTCTCAAATAGATTTTGCTCTTTACTTTGCTCAATTAATCTTGTCATCTACATCATGTGCAGTGTTAGTTTTGCACATCGGGGTTACATGAAGTCAACTCTGGTTTCAGCTGGCCAGAGCACCTTCTTTCACATGGCGGCAAACTGCTAACACTTCTAGGTTTCATTTTATGGGATCAGAGCGACGAGAACTGAATTCACATCAGATATTTCTGATGCATTTGCTACTCCACAGCCGTGCAATACTTGTAGAGCGCTTATAAAATGTAATAAAAATTTGTTGTTGTAACATGATAAAATGCTAGAAGTTCAAAGGCAGGTCATGCTTTTGCAAGCCACTCTCATATCTGAACTAATTTCGTAGAAAACCGAAAGTCGTAGTGAAAAAATCTTCCAGGCCAGAAGCTCGGATATTTTTCTGAGCGCTGTGTCTTGTTGCTGGACAGCAAAATTTATCAATCTGATGTCAAAACCTTTATAATAAAAAATACAAAACAATAAAAAAAAAAGACCATAGATTCAACTGGGACTGTTTGTACAGTAACAGTGTTGTAGAGTAGGTGGTGATTGTAAGTGCTTATCAAACTTTAGTGATGCTGAAAGTGAGCTAGTGACAGATGGTTTATGAAAGTAAACAGAAATGTTTTTTTTTCTATATATATAAATGCAGCACAATATTAATCCATAAGGAGAAGGTGGTATGAAATACATCACGTAGTAAACAAAAAGGGTGGTAGCAGGGTCATTTATGTTGGCTTTTTTTAACAATTCATACATTTTTATACCTTTTCAACCAAAGAAACCTTTACTGCAGCCTTCTTAAAATGTAGTTTTAATGTTCACCAGTCTTATTGCAACTGCAGGGCAGTTTCTCAGTATGTTATTTATTGTAATACAGGCCCTCGTTTCTTTAGCATCTTCTTAGGGTTGTAGATTTTCGACGTCATTGCAGGGTGGGGAGCACCGTGGCAGATATTAGCGAGCTTTGTGGCATGGCATCTGATGTGCTTGAGATCATTTTGAACACATTCAAGTAAAAGATTGTATTGAAAAAAAATTGTGTATCTTCAGGGCTCTTTGTATACTGCATTTACTGACTGAAATGATCATTTGCATTATTTCTTCAATATTAACACGTCTGATTTCAATAAAGACATTTCTTTTTTAATGCGCCGCCTCTCGTAGTTTTTGTTTTACGTTTTTAGAGGTGAGTTTTTTCCGTGATGGTGTAACTCAAACTAGTGGTCAACAGATTTTATTACATGGTCATTAGCTGATTGGATTTTGTTAGCACTTGTTGATCTAATGCCTTAAAACCACATCAGATTAATTAAGCAAATTACAAACGATCAGGGCCGTTATAAACTACACAGGAAATGTATGTTGGAAACCATAAAAATTATGAAGCAACTTTTGTCTTTACCAGGAAATATATTTGTGTAGTAATGAAGTTCAGTGCTCATATTCCTAAAGTTATATAATAGTAGAAAGAGATATATTAGCCCCCTTTTTGAACAACATACTATGGAGCACCCTTTATGAAGTTACACTGTATTAAAAGCAATATTTGGTGAGACTTTTTTTTGTCATCCAGACCATTTTAGGAATCCAGCGGTTTCAATCTTATTGCAGATAAACATATGTAAATACATAAAGCATTTTGTGGGGAAATAGAAACCCTTTTAATTTCAGAATATGCTTACACGCATAAATTTTGTGCGTAAAAATCAGAATAAATAATATCAACCAACTAGTCTTTGATTTAGACTACATCCAGGTTAACAGAGAGAAAGATCTGATTCCTCGGATAATCGTAAAAATATTCCACAGAGTACTCGATTACTAAAATATTCTTTTACAACAGTCTAACTTTCTTTGGATATCAATAGCAAGAACAAACCAAAAAGGCAGAGAAGCTGTGTGTTGATCCATGTAGGATTTAAAACACAAGTGAAATGTAATTGACTTTGGATAAATCGTTTTTTATTATTATTTGCAAATAAAGGTTTTCCCACATACAAAACAATGGAAATCCAGGGTTAAATCTTAATCTTTGTCCCAAGTCCTGCCTCGTAATTCAGGTCCCTGTTGTTTTTCTCCTAAGAAATGCTGACATACTGAACACAGAAGAGTGACTCGAAGGTCAGCCTGTCATTACATGACTCGCATTACCCCATCGGGAAAATGAATCACATCAGCACTATGGTATGTCAGAAAAACAATTGTTCACCCAAAGTTTCGTAGCTGAGCTGCAAAACTTCCCTGTTCAAGATGGGATTTATTTCAGGTTTATGATGAGTCAAAACAGAAAAGCAAGTTCACTTTTCACTCCATAATTCACTTTAATAATACACTTGAAGGAACCTTATACCATTAGTGAATGCTTTATTCACAACTTACAGTACACAAGGCTGCAGCACCCTCAAGTGGCCAAATGAGGAAATGACAGCAAAACTGTTGCATCTGTATGAATGCGATCAATTTGAGGCCTGTCGAAATGAGTACAGATGCGATTTTCTTTTTTCTTCCACTTGAGTAACAACAAGGCAGGGGAGCATAATCAGCATGAAATTCTCATTTCCATCCCACTGAATGATGTAAAAACTGATAAATGTTCAGAGCATCTTTGAAACACACACACACACACACATATCCAGGGTGTGCTCTCACTTTGATACACACGTTACAAAAGCAGTCCAACAAACAATACAAGTCATCTTCTTCATGCTTTCCTTTTTTTCTTCTGCATTTTCTTTCCAGACTGCGCCCCCTTCTGGACACCTCTCACCATGCCTTTGAACTGACCGTACATTTTGGCTCGCTTCCTGTAGGCGCAAAGCAAAAACTTTAGGCTCTAGTCTAAGCCTTCAGATCAGCGTGGTGGCGTGAGCTGATGCTCATACCTGCGATTGAGCTGGTCCTTTTTCAGAGGGATGTAAGCATAAGGATCCAGCTTTCCTTTTTTCTTCACATCTCCTTTTCCTTTCTGTCAAGAGTTAGAAAAAGACACTCAGAATGACAGCGTAGACCCAAGAAACTTCACTGCAGCTGCAGATTTTTGTGCTTGCTTACCTTTGATTTATAATCAGATCCGACATCTTGGCTTCGTCCCAGAGGTCTGTGGATACCCGAGCCGCCGGCTGAGAGAAAAGCATCATCGTCACACAGTGCTATGTACAAGTGTTTGCATCTATTTGAACCTTGCCACAACACAACTGCAAACCGTAATGTACTTTAACTGGATTTTATGTGAGTCTGCAACCTGTGGCCCTTCCGTAACGGCTCCTCATAACTTGGGCTAAAAATGATAAAGAGCCAACCAATGTTTTTAGATTTGGATATGATAGCAAATGCAATGTCTAGCAATTTTGTGGTTCTTTTCATGGAATAATTGTATTGCATATCCACTGAATTATCCAAAAGAGCCAGTAATATTATTTTGTGTGTGTGTGTGTGTGTGTGTGTGTGTGTGTGTGTGTGTATATATATATATATATATATATATATATATATATATATATATATATATATATATATATATATTGATTTATATTTATTTATATTGATATATATTGATATATATATTGATTTTTATATATATATATATATATATACATATATATATAAATATTTTTTTTTTTTTT
>NW_015113877.1:131555-154071 GCF_001443285.1 Poecilia latipinna | reverse complement strand
TTTTTTTTCTTTTCTGGTCATTAGGTTGAAAACTGGGTCTTTTTCCCACCATATTTTTTCTACACCCCATGAAAGAACACGTATCCATCCTCTTTTCTTTTTTGCAAAAGCTTTGAGTTTGTCAAATATAGGAAAATGGCAGTGGTTTAAAAAAGAGAGACATTTTCTAAAGTATGTGTGTTAAAAAATAATAAATTGTTCTTTCTTCAAAAAGATCAGGTAACTTTTGTGACTGAATGAGTTTTATTCAGCTGGACTGAAGGCAAAAATGGATGTTTGTCTGCAGTTTCCCACAAGCTGTGTACAGGATACAGCAAACGTGGAAGAGTCTTTTGGCCTATGTGCAAAACACTTTGTGTGGTCGAACATTAACAACGCACATCAGTTTGTGCAAACCACCCACACCGTGACGCATGGCTGTGGCAGCAGCCTGCTGCTGGAATGCTTTTCTTCACCAGGGAAAAGGAGCCTGGTCAGGGAGAAATCCTTGAAGAAAATCTGCATAAGATTGAGATTGAGGCAGAGGTTCGCCTTCCACCAGAACAACTCGAAACATACAGTCGGAGCAAAAAGGAGTGGCTTAAATCAAAGCAAAGTGCATTCATTTGTAAGAATTGCATAACCAAAGACCAGAATAAAACCAAATTTGTAATCTGTGGCCGGTCTTGATGTTCACAGATCCACTCCGTCTAATCTGAGCCACTTTGTGAAAGAAAAGTGGGTCAGATTTGAACTCGGAAGGCTTGCATCTCTAGCAGCACACTGAACTAAAAGTGCTGAGTCAGGGCCTTAAATGCATGCAAGCACACTGAAAACACATATTGATATCTTTCCATTTCACAAATAATCAACACTAAAATACAAATAAAACAACACCGCTGAGGTTTCTGGTTACAACATAACAAAATGAGCAAAAGAGTAAAGAGGGTCATTTCATCTCCAAGGCAGTTCAGTAATCAATTGGAATATATTCTTTAATTACCTTTATATTTCAATTGAGGTTCAACATCCATGTCCTCGTCTAAATTGTCATCTCGAAACTTTCTCTTCTGGGTTTTTTTCTGCAAATGCAAATGCCAAAAAAAAAAAAAAAAAAAAAAAAGCAGACTGTAAGCAAAACAGCAAAATGTTCCCAAACACCATGTTCTGTAAAACTCACAGATTTCACTCCTGCTTCCTCCAGGATATCGTCCATCTCTTCTCCGCCTGCGAAGAGAAGCACCGCCGTCAGTGTGTTCACACATCAAGCTCTGGAAACGACACCGCCAGATTCCTCTGACCTTTGTTTTTCCCATCGTCCTCGTCGTCCTCTCTGATGATGAGCCGTCCGTCTGAGGTCACCTTGAAGCCGTGTTCGACCTTGGCGCTCTTCTTCAGCTGCGGATTTGTGGCTGAGAAACCGCAAAGCGTCATTTTAGCGCCTCTGAACCTCACCATGGTTCTCTGATTAAAGCAAGAAGCCTCACAATGCCGTGGTACCTAGAACTCTTTGTGAAACCTTTGGATCCAAGAAGTTCAACGGATCATCTCCCTCTCCCTCCTTCAGCCACGCTTTCCCTTTCCGTTTGCCCGATTTCTTCTGGGTGTTACGAGACTTCCCTTCATCCTCAGACAAATCGCTGTCGGACTCAGCCAGGATGTCTTCGATGCTGGAAAGAAAACAGGGAACGTGGTAAACATTTAAACTGAAGTGAGTTTCGTGTGGGGGTTTGCTGTTGTCGTACCTTTCGCTTTTTCGTTTAGGCGTCTCCTCTTCGCTCGCCGACGACGCGTCCTGGTCCTCTGCGACCTGTTTCCGCCTCTTGTTTCGGGCCTCGGCCTTGCGGATGTTCGTCAGCACCTTGTGGTGCTCTGCGGGCAGCATGCTCTTCACCAGCTCGAAGCTGGAAACCCACAATCAGGGCTTTCAGGGGAAGGAGAGCGTAACGCTAACAGATAACATGGGTGGGAAGAAGACTCACCCAAACTTTCGGATGAATTTAGTGAAGATGTTCTTGAGTTTGGTTCTGAAATGCCTTCTTACGTCATCCTTGATGTTTCCAACTCCCTCCATCTGAACAGAGAGAGAACAAAATGTGAAATGAAAATGTGTTTACGCACTAAACTTTTAATCCACTGTTTAAATATCAACAATATTTTTTTTTTTGTTAATTACATCAAAATCTTTACAATTTCTCTTAGATAAGACGTTTTACGTCTTACATGTTTGATTGGTCATCAACGGGCAACTATTTGGACAAAATGTCCTGTGTGTGCAGTGTACATGTGACCTTTAAACTACGTAAGTGTGATGGAAACTTAGCCGGTCATTTATTTCAATCAGAATTAAAACAGTTCAAAATATTTACATTTTAAAAAGAGGATTCTGGAGTTTTAACCAGCAGACAGACCCATAACTTTAGTCATTATTCAGAAAGTGTTACCTTAAATTAAGTTAAATATGAGTTGGAAAGTCTCATACTTTGTTTTAGTGCAAAAAAACAAAGAAGAAAACATATTAATCTGTCGAAATTAAGAAAATTACGTAAAACAGAACATTTCTGAGCATCAACTCTCTGTGGAGGGACTAACTCCCTGTCATGGAGAGCTCCTGTGAAAGCTTTTGTCACTGGTAATGTACAGTTCGTACCATGAGGGTAACATGTGAGCCCAAAGCTTTGGGGTCCATGACAAAGAGGATGACTTTGATGAAGCCCAAAGCCGCTTTGACGACCTCCCTGGTTCGAGACGAAAGCAGCAGACAGACGTTCTGCAGCAGCTGCTCCATGGTGGAAACGTCTATCGAGTCTGAAAGAGAAATGTAAAAAGAAAAACTGAGTCTGCCGCACAGATGTCTTTTTTTTTTTTTTTTTCATAAGTCCAGGTGAAAACACACAAGTGAAGCCCACCTTTGTACTCAAACACAAGACGAGTCAATGTCAAAACGGTGCAAGTGATCATGGTGACGGATCCGGTGAGTCCTGCATACACCAGAGCCAAATACTCCTCCATCGCATCTATAATCGAGGCAGGTAACGTCAGCCGTTTGATAAGCTCCAATCTTTCAAACCTACATATATTCAGAAACGACGCGACACCTTTTTTGTTCCCGCAGAAGCGAACGAAAGCGTTCCCTATTTCCACCAGAAGGCTGTAGGCGTTCTTACGAGCTCCAACTGAAACCTCCTTGGTGCAGATGATCACCTGCAGGGCAGAAACCCTCATGAACACCAAATACATCAGCTCCGTCTGTGTCTGTTGTCACCAGCTCCGATTTGCGTTTGCACCTCCGGCAGCAGCGCAGTGATGAAGCCTTTGTGCTCCTCATTCAACCTTTTCACGATATGGATCAGACACTTGAGTCTCGGCTGAGAAAAGCAAAACCAAAGCAGTCAGGTGGGAGTGAATCACAACAGTCGGGCGTACGGGACGTTTTTCCACGTGTGTAAAGGTTTTACCCTCTTTGCAGGTGAAGAAGCGTTTTTAAGAGTGTCAAGCAGGACAGTTTTCAGAGTTTCCAGGTTGGACAGGACAAAGGATTTACACTCATCTCGCTCTGCTCCGCACAGCTCCTCCAACACGCGGTACGCCTTCTTCTGCATGCCCGGCTCTTTGACCTGAACACAAACACAATTAAAAAAAAAAAATTAAGAAACCTTCTTAAAAAGGGCCTGACTTAAAAAACTGCAAGGGCAACCAACATTTCTCTAGAAGTCAGTGAAAAGTGATTTTTAAAAAGTTAAAAATCTTGTTAATAAATTCATTACACAGAGCGACACATTTTTGTTACATTTTTTAGGACCGACTAAAAATAGTTAAAAACAGAAACGGTACACGGTCATGGGAAAGGCTGCTAACTTGATACTGACTCTCTTCACAAGCAGGTTTACTCAAAAATAAGGAAATAAAGAAGCCGGGCGCTTCCAAAGTGCTGTATTTTACGTACATTATTAGAAAGTTCAGCAAAAAAAACATAAATTGTGGGGAAAAAAACGGCACCCAAGCAAACCCACATAGATAAGCAGGACGTAGGCAACAACTGCTTCAGATAAAGGAAGTTTATTCCATTTGGAAATCGAAATCACTGATTCTGGAGGAGTGGAGATCACTACCAAGTTTCCAGTCAGTGTTATTACTAGGGAGCCGTGGCATCTGCTGCTTTTGGCCCGCTGTGCTTTATAAAGTCCAAAGTCAGCAGAGCTGTCTGCCCGGAAATTCGGGAGCACTTCATGCCTCCCTGTGTTGGCAAAGACTGTGAAGCAGCTGATCTGATTCTCATGCAGGATTCGACTCCTGGACGCACTGCCAAAGGGAACAATGCTTACTCTTTTGGACGTGATTAATGTGGCTGACCAGTAACCTCATCTGACCTAAAGCCCATAAAGAATCCACAGCAGGTTGTCAAGAGGATGATGGGACGTAACCAGAGCCAACAACGCAGATGAGCTGCAGGACTCTATAAAGGGAACTTGGGCTTCGTTCATTCAGGCTCCAAACCGCTCTGCATTCATGCAGTAACTGAAGCAAAAAGAAGCTCTAACCGGGCGGCTAATATGCAGCACATAAAAGTCATTTTCAGGGGGTCAATATTTCTGTTTTACAAATACTTCTTTATTGGTCTAATTTGTTTCAAATTTTCTGGGAAACTGAATTTTGGGTTTTTATTCGATATGAGACAGAGTCAGAGTTTCACTTTTTGATTCAAGTAACTTTTCAATGATATTTAATTTTATTTTGATGCATCATTAACCATACCTCCATGTACGGTCTTATGAGCTCAAACGTTTTGGCCATAGTGCTTTCATCAACGAAGGGAGCCATGGCAACCACAAGGTCCATCACTGCAAGCCTGAGAAGAAGATTGGACCGGAACAGGATCACCAAACAGATGATGAAGATATATTAATCGTTTTCTGATGGAAATCAAACCCAGTGGATCCCGGTTGGATGTCCTACCGTGTGAACTCAACGCTCTCCGTGCTGGTCAGCCGGTCAGAGGCTTTTTGCAGCAATGTGCAGATCAGCTGCGGATGAGGTTAAATTGCATAAGCGGATCATTTCGACACTCTCCAGCACAACAGAAGCGTTCAAAGTTTACCTGCATATCAGTGACAATCAAGTAGACTTTGATGGTGTCGAGCACGGCCATCCTGTAAGCACCGGAGTCCCCGTCTGCAGGCTGCTGGGTGTACAGGTTGAAAAGGATGGGCAGGAAGTTTTTGGAGAACCGTCCCAATTCTGCCTTTTCTTCCGCTTCAACATGATCGCATGCAGGAACGATTAGTACACCGCAAAGACGCCAACGGTTTGCACAAAGAGACGGCCTCTGTGAACATTTTTGCCACCTGTGGAGCAGCTCTTGTTGATCAGCGTACGCAGAGCCTGGCACACGGTGAGGCGCAGGTCTGGCCGTTCGTTGATGGCCATGCCGAGCGTCCGGGCGACGCCCTTGAAGGACGCCATCAAGTCCACTGGGCACGTGCAGAAGCCAGGAAGCATGGTCCAAATCTGAAATACAGAACTTAGGTCAGCATCGTAACCATGGAAAGTACACCTGGCCTTGGCAGGCTCACTTCCTGGATGAAGACATTGATCTACCTATCTGTGCATTTAGCTTTCTAAGTCTTGTTTTTTTTTTTTTTTTAGCTATAGAACAAAGTCCTGGCCCAGAGGTTGTGTGTTTAGTTGTCATTTTATTGTCATTTAATCTGTGGACATTTTTTAACCTCAGGAGTAAGTAATTCTGGATCAATGATTGTTTTTTTTGTTTTTTTGTTGGTCCTTCCTAGCCCACTCTGTTGGAGTTCTTTTTCCTGCCGTTTCTATGCACTGTAACCACATCCTCTTTGATAACATTAGAAGCAAATGCAAAGAGAGCAGAAAATGAAAGCTAATCATAACTGATATTGGCAGAGGTCTTAGGCTAGAGGGTCTGTGGATAACGATTGTTTTTCCTCCTAAATGTAGATTTTTTTTTTTTTACCTCTTTTTCCGGGTCCAATAAATATTAAATAAATAACTCCAAAAATCAACACTTATAATAACACCAGTCAAAATTAAGAGAAAAGTTAAAGCAACAAGACAAGTTTTTGTTTGTTTGTTTTTGTTACCTGAAGCTGTAATGTCTGGTAGACTTTTGCTTCCAGCTTCTTTCCTTGTTGCTCCAACTCTTCAGCTACAAAACAGGATTAGTCAGTTAAAGCATGTAAAAACAGAACATTTTATTTCCTAGTCCACATTCATTCAAGCTGCTAGAGAGAGAGCAAGACTTTCAATAGATAACAGGAAGTCTGGTCTTATTCCAACAAACAGCTAATTTTGGAAATTTTAGTAACCTTATGGAAACTTCAAAACTAAGGTCAGGATTTACATTCTGTAGGCAATAGATCTGGAAACTGATTACTAGCAATGTTAATAGTACAAGATGCTAAATCTAGTTAATAGTTTTATCTCAATAAACATTTAACTTACCTCTTTGCCAGAGTGTTGTGGCCAAAGGGAGAAAATAAGAAGCAAAGAAACCGAGGCGAGTGTTTTTCACGTGATCTCGGATGACCGGAACCAACCAGCTGCGAGGGAACTCCAAGTCATCACTAAGAAAAAAAAAAAAACGACAACAACAACAAAAACACAAGCAAAAGTTAATAAAATCACAGTAAAGACAGCAGAGCATCCTGTCGTTTTGGCGTCGTACTTGTAGCCAGTGATGTTGAGAGGCACAGCAGCCAGCACCACTTCAGGCCCCATGCTTTCCACAGCGCCTCCCACAGCCAGGTCCAACTCCCCGCTGAAGGAGAACTGAGGGATGGAGCGCAGGTCTGACAGGGACTGCAGGGACTGCCCGGCGCAAGGGAAGAAGTGTCAGTCCGCTTTATTTTATTCTTTATCCACGTAAGGGTTTCAACATGTCAAGGCTATACCTTAGTCATGATGGGGTGAGCTTGTTTTCCTGCAACTCTGTAAAAGCAACCAAGGATCTGCAGCACAAAGGGCCAGGAGGCGTGAAAGCGATAGGATAATCCTTCCTCCACAATGCTGGAAAAATGCAAGTACAGACAGTAGTTGTGTAGTGACTTATGGAAAAACAGTTAAAAGAAAAAAAAAAAAAAATATCTGCGATCTTACCGAAACATTTTACAGACATATGAGGGGTTCCCTGCCGAGGCGGTGGCAGTGATCATCCCCATTTCCTCCATGTGAGGAGCAACACACTCAGTCAACAAACTCTGAGATACAAAGACATCATACATAACCACTTAGCACCGTGCACCCAGCAAAAACAACACCCAAAGGTTTAGTTGCAGTCAGTTTCGGCGCCTGTTACCTTAAGTGTGTTGGTGGCTGCAGAGACCACCTGTGTGTGCGGCGACAGCAGGCAGGACATGGCGGCAGAGAACAGCCGAGGGAGGTGACCTAAACTCAGAGAACTCTGCAAACTGGACCGAAACACACAGAGAAGGTCAGTGACGCACCTGAGAAAAGTCCTTTCAATCTCGCTCTCCAATCTTGACCAACTATACCTCGCCAGGTGAACATGCGCTTTCTCCATGACGGTAAGCCAGGCCAGCAGAGGCTGCAGATCATTCTCACTGGGAAGGTAGTCATAGAGAGCCTGAGGACGACAACCGAGAGTGAGTCTTTAGCAGATTTTACGCCACGAGTAACGGGGCACGTTGTTTTTTTTTTTTGTCTCACCGTGATAATCTGGGCGTTGAGTTCTGCGGAGAGGGACGACGCATTCGGCTTCACAGTGAAGAGCCGATGAAACGCCTGCATGGCGCTGGCTGTTACCATCTTACAGTCGAGACAAACAGAAGAAGCATTGCTTTAAAAAAAAAAAAAAAAAAGTCCAAAGAAGCACCAAAGTAGCTGCGGCTGGGAGAACTCACTACGTGGCTCAGAGTCATGACGCGCAGCAGAGTTTCGCAGCAGGACTTAACGGATCCCAGAGGAAACGATCCCATCAGCTCCTTCAGGAGGCAGAGCACATGGAGGGTGGTGGTGTCCTCTTTGCTGCCTGATGAGGTGCCAAAGATCGATTCATGGATCATCGGACGCATTTTAATATCACTGCTAAAGAGGACGTTCTCACTTTGGATCACCACAACTTTCGAA
Organism: Poecilia latipinna; assembly: GCF_001443285.1. NCBI lineage: Eukaryota > Metazoa > Chordata > Actinopteri > Cyprinodontiformes > Poeciliidae > Poecilia > Poecilia latipinna. The sequence goes on along the minus strand of NW_015113877.1, from coordinate 145,977 downwards.
AAGCAAACATTTGGACCGGACCTGGTCTTCCAAAGACTTTCTGCGGCTATTTAGGAACTTACTTCAGTATAACCAGTTGAGACCCTTGCATAAGTATTCATACCAGTTGAACTAGTTTGCATTTTGTCACATTAATGCACAATGGGATTAAGGAAACTACATACAGCATAATAGCATTTGTTTGTGTCTAAAATGTGGCGTATATTTGCTCTTCTCCTGTCTACAGTCTGCATCACAATTATGAATACATTGTGTTGGTTTATGGTGCAAAGTCCCAACAAAATTACATTAAATGCAGGTCCTTATATTACTTAATTCACTTTCTGACTGTCTTTGTGTACAAAATTTGCTGATTTTAACTAATTACTAGATATAAACTTCCATCCTTTAACCAGAAAGTGAACATTTTACTTACATCAGTTAAGTAAACTAACAAGCATGATGCCTCACCTCCTGCCTGCTCTATTTCTTTGATGCAAAACTTGGCTGTAGTGACAGCAGCGGGGTGATGATTCGGAGCGTCATCAGTAAAGAGGAAGTCACTGCCTCGAAGAATGGAGCAAACGCCTTGCTGAGCCGATTTACGGACCTGGGGGGGGGGAAATAAATAAGACAATCACTTGTTAGAAAAATCTTGAATTGTATTTTTTTTTGGATGAAAAGTAAATAAGATATCTGCTTATTTAATCTAGTGGGAGTGACCTTTGGCTTGCAGTGCACCGTGAAGCTGAGCAGACCATGATAAGCCTGCAGAGTAGATGGGTAGCTCCAGACAGAAACATCTTGCTTCCTCAACAAAGTGGCCAAGCAGGACAAGATCTATAGATGCAAACACAATAAACAATCTGGGTTTAAAAACAGAGTGAAAATAGAGCAAGACAAAGGCAAGCCGGAAAATCTTCTCACCCATCTGAGAGCTGAAGATGCATCAGATAAAACCTGTTTAGACATGACGTCCATGAGAGCCTTGGTGGTGTCCGAGAACTTGGACTTCAGCACTGGAGCTGGAACGCTGGTGAGACCCAAACACTGAGCAGTCAGTATTAATCAGGTATAATATGTTCAGTCACGGAAAAGACAAAGGTTTTCTAATTTCTACCGTTTCATGACAAGGTTGAGAAGATAGGCCACTGCAGCCTGAGATTCTTCCGATTCCACAACTTCCAAGGTCGTCATCTAGCAAAAATCAAAAACAAGACTAATTAGAAATAAAGCTAATCAACCTAAGGGGATAACCTTGCTTTTTTGTTGTTGTTGTTTTGCTTTGGGGTTTTTTTACCATAAACTTTAAACAAAATGTAAACCAATGAAACACTCACCAAAGCAGCAAAGTATTCCGTCTCTGTTTCCTTCCCGCCTTGACTTCGGATCACTTCAGTAACAGCAGCTAAAACTGCACAAACCTGGCAAACATCAAGAGACACAGTTACAGCAGGTGCAGATACGCTACAAAATATCGCACGTGCTAAGTTTACAAACTGAGACTATGCAGGGGGCAGGCAATACACCCGCAGTCCTACCTCCTTATGTGCAGCGGAGTTGGATTCCCAGAAGCGCTGCACCTTTCTGAATGTGAGGTTGGAGCAATCGGACAGGCCACTCAGGAAGGTGCCCGACGTTCTCTCAGACAGCCTCTCATCAGGCTCCTCTTCCATTTGGGTATCCTTACGGGCCCCTGCATTAAGCTCCAGGGGCCCAGCCTGCAGCTCATTGTGAAGCTTGAGAGCATCAACAGTCAGGTCGCTCTTCGCTGTGCAAATAAAAACAAAACGGAAAGATATCACTTTATTGCTGTCACTCCCAAACTAAACTTCAACATTTGCCCACAAAACGAGCAAAGAGGGTCTGATTTACTATGTGATAAAACATTTTATTTATCATTGTGTTTACAGGCTTGTTGAGACAATTATATCCATAGTTTCTACGCAAGTTCTCCATGAAAGTTTAACATTTTTACAGCTTAATATTTTCCTCTTTTCTCTTTTTACACCACACATATAATGGTTCATTATAAAAAAAGAAGTATGGAATATGCAAGAAAACAACTTCGTAAGAGTACATAGATGGATAAACAGATGAATCAGATGGATTGGTGAATGAGTGGTAAACAATGGGTGGATAAACAATCTATGATTACATCATTCAGAAAACAGGATAAAGTGAAACTATTACTATTTTTGTTCCATTGATTTTTCATGCTTATCCAAACATAGAAAATACTTTAATAAAGCTGCATACTTATCCAGACTGGCCTGCGAGTCCTGGGTTATATTAGAGGCTGATGTCTTAAAACGGCATTCTTTCACATTTGGCAAGTGACAAAAAGGCAAAAATACATGAATATATGTAGCTTATGTACAGCTATGCCTCTCTGTTGTAAACTGAAGCAGTGAAGTAATCATGTGTTTCTCAGTGTTTACAAACTCCATCTAGGATTAGTGAGTTTACAGACCGACTGAACAGAAAGGTCAGGGGGATTTATTCCTGAGAGGATGATACCGAGTGTTTGCTAAGCAGCGGAACAGATAAAGCTATCTAAGTTAAATGGCTAGTGTGGCTCATGTTAGCTCTCCGAGACCCACGTGTGTATCTCTTACCGCTGGGTCTGCTGAAAAAGCGGCTTTTCGCCGCCTGTCGGAAGCGGCTGGTCTGCGGGTTGGAGTCGCTGCTGTGTCCCTTCTTCCAGCGCTTCAACTTGACCCCGGTGCCCGACCGAAGTTTCCCTGATTTCACCATTTTCAGGGCCGAAAATAATCACGTTTCTCCACTGCTGACTGTGGAGCTCCAGATGACTCCGTCGCTCATCGGATGACGTCACAGGTTTGCGTGCGAGTCCGACTCGACGTTATGTTGGTATGCCAGTAGATGGCGCTGTTCACTACAAACGACAGTGGAAAAAAACAGCGCTCCGTCCTATTTGTACGGTTATGATTTGTGTCATAGCCATACAGGCAACTTACAAACTAATAAGTTCCACTTGGTTTTTGCAGGAATTGATTCCACAATTTCTCTGAATATCTTGGTTTTGCCTCAGAAACACTGTGTTTAATCGCAACCAGCAAGTTTTTGGTTTAACCAAGGTCCAGCAGCGATTAGGCTGGTGGCTTCACAATGTTAATAACGTTGGTCTGAAACAAAGATGTTGCTGAATTATTGATATTTTTGAGGTTGTTGTTTTTCTTGAAATATTCATTTTAAGGGTATTTTATTCTTCAGCACAAGGCAGAATGGCCCTTTCAATGTATTAAAACTGATCTGTGACACAAACTGTCACCTGACCCAAGATTTCTCCCATTTTTTGGACTGACAAAAAGGAAAGATGAAAACATTAAATCAGTATGAAATAAATTCCCAAAAGCAAAAGATGAGTTTAAATTTATAACATTTATTAAATGACATTACAGTGTGCATAATTTTAGACAGAAAGCTATTACATGTTTGTACAGTTGTTTGAAATGATGAACTAAAAACAAATACGTTCATCTCTTTCTACCTAATAAAAGGTTCCATTATATTCAGTGTCTATATTCAGTCAAAATGTGCTGTTCACACAGTGGAAAAGAAAATAATCTGATGTTTACAATTAGAAATACTCATCTATTTGTCATAAGAGAAAAAAAAAGAGAGTAGATTTTCCTTACTTGTTCTCCTTAGGTGAGCTGCATTTAATTCATCAACAAGCATAAGTACAAACAAACAAGACGAGGAGAGGAACCCATGTAAACAATAGAGCTGCAAGTCGAGGTCTTCAGAAACAGACAGACACTGGGAGGTACTTATCAGGGCGCTATTGTCACCTAAAGTGTTTCAGTGCTTTTCAGTAGTATCTCTTTATTTGGAAAAAGGGGAAAAATAGAAAAAGGAACAATATAAAAGCAATAATTTATTATATAAAATGTACATAAAATTTCCCCGCTGGAAACCTGCTCCTGTTTCTGCAGCCTTGTCTGGCACGTCCTTTTCTGACCTCCGTCCCTCAGTTGGGTATGACCGAAGGATTTATGTTGACGATCACTTGGACGACATAGTCCTTTTGGATCTTGGCATCTTGGAGGCGAGTCTTGTCTGTCAGAAGCTTCCCAGAGAAGAACCACCGCTGGCGGATCACCTCGATGTCCTCCTGTTTCTCCAACTGTTTCTTCAGCACGGCGATGGAGTCCGCCAGGCTGGCCGTCAGATGCACATCCTTCCCTGAAACAGAAATGTGCTGTGCTGTAGATATTTAAATGCTTCCGGACAGAGTTGAGGCCAAATTATTGTCAATTTTATGCAAAAAAAAAAAAAAAAAAAGTTTTTTTCCCCTCTATTTCTTCTTGCTTTTGGTCATTTATGATTATCCAAAAATAATTTCTGCTTGCTAACTACAAGGATAATGAAAGAGAGCATTTTGAAGTTGCTTTCCATTATTTTTCTTTTTATTAAGCTGTGACTGAGGTCAGATGTTTTGGCTGTCCACAAACATCTCCGCTTTTAAACATCTGGCGGTGTTACCTGTTGATAATCGCACCCGCAGCTGGAACTCCTCTCTAGACGGTGGAGGTTGAACTTGTTTCTGTGCACTTTCAGACAGTTTGCTCTCGCCAGACGTCTCGGTGATCAGGTTGACAGGTGGCGCTAAGGTGTACGCTGGGAGCTGGTAGCGGTTTCCCAGCTCGTCATAGCTCTCCGTGAGAGACCCTGCAGGGGAAAGGACACCCAAGTAAGCGCCCACTTCTCAAAAACCTTCAAAGATTAGAGATAAATACTCTCCTCTGAGGGAGCACGCTGTGCTTTATCCCAGAGCTCTGGGTGTATCTGCCTTTAGTGGTCACGCAGCACTATTACATAATTACAACAGTAATCTCTTACAAATCAGTCACTGGACTCTGCAAACCGCTCTACGGCATTGAGAGAATTACTATTCAACCAGTGCGTTCCAGCGCGTCTAAAGCTTAGACATGTGCGATATGTTTTCACATAGGAAACGGATTGTGTCAGCGTTTTATACCGTGTGGCAGAGTGATGCAGGCTCCATCCACTATAGCCTGGGCCAGCTCCAGGTCACTGCACTCCAGAGCCAGGGCTGCTGCTCTCAACGCATCCCAGATCTCTTTTCGTCCATCAAAGGCGGGAGCTGTATCCCAAAACTCGTCTCTCTTGCTCCTCAGCTGGCCCTCGGTCATTGGGTACTCGCTCTTCCATTTAGGACGGTCTTTCTTGAGAGGCTCATTGCGTGCTATAAAAGAGAAATTGCAAAAAGATTGTTGCTTGTATCTACAAATGGCTGTAATCTACAGTGCTTTTTTTTTGGAGGGTTTATGTTGAAAACCAACAAAGAGTGAAGTGGAAGCATATCTTTCAAAATCCTTTACATCTGAGAAGTCTAACAGACATATCTGTTTAGCACAGTTTCCTTCAATATCCCTAAATTACCTTCAGAATTTGTAAATAGTCTATGTGTCTGTGATTTAATCTTGGCATAAATCAAGTTACACGCCCACTGCCTCACAGGTTTGTTCCAAAACATTAGTGAACAAATGAAAAAGTTAATATTTAACAAGCAACACAGCAGACAAGTCGATTATAAAGTTGTGGAAAAGTTGAAATTAATATCCAAAGCTTTGACCATTTATTTAATGGAGTACGGCTCAATCCATCATCTGAAAACGAAAAAAGATCATACAACTGCAAACGTTCCAAGACCGGTTGCAAGATGAAAGCTGTTGTTGAAAGAAAGTTTCAAGTTTCCCACCAGCGTTTGCAGTTTGTCTGGGGTGCAGCCAATATGCAGAAGAAGGAGGTCTTAAATCACCTCAGACCAAAATCAAACAGTTGGCCTCTATGCAAAACAGAACCCTGCACATCATCCTCAACACACCAACCACACAGTGAAGCATGGTGTCGGTAGAATAATGGTGAGGAGTTGCTTTTCTTTAGCAGGGACAGACAAGATGGTCTGAGTTGATGGGAAGATACTTGGAGCTCCTAGAAGGAAGAGGCTGCAAAAGACTATTTTGCAAGAGAGAATGGGCAAAAAAAACTATTATTTTAAAAATTTAATAAAGGTAGAAACAAACCCAAAAAGCAGCAGCAGTAAATCCAATGAAACTTAAATCTAAAAAGTATTCACTCAGGAAGGGATTAATCCAAATACATACCGCATCTACAACTATAAACTTTGTTGTGTTGCTCTGTCACATAAAATCCCAATAAAATGTATGTGAGTTGGTGGTAGTAATTTAACAAAAACGATCAACAAGTATAAACACTTTTACACAGCTCTGGACTTCTTAACAAGAATCTTAACGGCAATGAAGTCGCAAAACTCAGAGAAAAAAATGCTTGGTGCGGCGATAGCCGCCACGTTGACCCACGTCACGGCTGATCTAAAAACGGCTAAGCTCTTTTCCATTACCTCTGGCGCCACTGAGCATTAGGTAATGTTTTTATTTTGCTCTGATGTCCTAGGCAGACTTGTTTGTCCTATGCTTTTGTTTCCGATTGGGAGAGCCACACAAATATGCAATTTATCTCTGATGTCACATTAAAGCAACATATTATGAGCAGAATACACTTTTGTAATAACATAAAAGAGAATGCTCTGGGGGGATATATTAGCACCACAAAGTGGATCAAGTGCAGTATAAAAAATATACAATGCATACATAGTCAAGCAAAGATAATTCTGTGGTTATTTTAACATATAACAAATTATATGATATATTAAGTTTTCTTTTCCAGAGGTGCAAAAAAAATCTGAAATTGTTAGTGCAGCTTGTGCAGGATTGCGACACCTAAACATAAAGCATATCTGTTATACAGAATTACCCACAAAGTCAGTTTGATTCACTGCTAGACGAAAATCAAACTTGTTATTTATAGCACAGTGGATTATTGCAGTCGCTACTAACAGAGACTGTACTGTACATGTGCATGGACACACACACAGACACACGGCAATGGATTATAGGCTGTAATCAGGTTCCACATAACAGGATTTATCTGCCACTATCCCATTGGGCATTGGAGGAGATGAGCATTCTTTGACCAATGAGAACCAGAGAAACAAACAAAACAAAAAAAAACACCTTTCTAACAGCCTGCATAGAAACGCAAACCCACTAGACAGAGCTAGGAAGGAAAAAAAATATGTTTTAATCTGTTGACTTTTTTAGATATATAAAAACATGTTTTATCTGCTCTGAGACTGTTTTTTGTCTTTTACATTTTTTTTTTCTCTAGTAGAGCGGAATTTAAAACCTTACATAAGATATATTTATGTAACACACTAACTTCCAAATTCACCAGAATGGACACCAAAGATATTCTTTGTGACACTTGAAACAAGACCGGCTTGCAAATATTTGTCCTAACGTTACATGTAGGGAAGTACAGAAGTGCAATTGTAACACAGCAATCATTTTTTAAGGTTTTGTTATTACATTTGTACAGCAGTATGATAACTGCTTTTAGGACTGAATTCATACACATATTTTGTTGGAAACAAAACTAATCAACAGCCTTTCCGTTTAAAATAACTTCACACTTCTGTAAAACTTTACTTATGCTCTGTTCTCATATGAATGCCTAAAAACAAAGATGGTTTATTTTTATGGATGACTTTGATGAGTAAAAGCAGACATTTATACAACAATGTCTAGCCTAAACAATCCATCTGATTGCATCTTACATGAAATGTGTGCACTTTTAATCTAATTCATATTCTACTGCAGTATCTAGCACTGCTTCTATCACAAAGTATGTGGCATGGTAGAGGCATCAGTGAAGGGTGCAGAAATCACAGGATTCAGTTTGCAAATGTATTTAATCGCACAATCAACTGTTTTAGTATATATTGGTCATGAAGACCAATCCATACCTTTTATACAGAGTTTCATTAAGTTAATGAGTCTTCTTTTCAATTTGGCTTCTTTTAATGCAAACACAGTCAAAATGAAATGCAAGCGCAATTAATTTTACTGAGTAATTATCACATGGTGATAATAGTTATACCTTAAACATCCAATGAGAAGCAGCTTTAAAATTAGCGTGGAAGGAAAAAAGAATCTTCTCTTAGCTGAATAACCAAAAAATGTTTTTAATTATTATCTAACTCAAATTATATTTTTACTCAAGGTGCACACTCTGACGATTGGGAGAGCCACACAAGTATGCAATTTATCTCAAATTGCAGATATCATCAAAAATATCACCATTTGTAATATCGGAAAAGGGTTGCTTGGATCCATTATGTGGTAGGAGGTCATGTTTCAAGAGCCACGCATGCAAATTATGCTTTCCCGTTAACACATCAGGACTGTTGGATGGGCATTTTTAGTAGATGGATATTTTTAGTGGCAGAGATGCTAAAGCTCACAAGGAAAATCTGGGTGAATAGTATTTATCTCGTTACAATATCTAACCATAAAGATAAATGTGTTCCTGATGTGGTGCAGTCTAATTCTGGCTTTGGTTTATTTAAATTAGTAGAGGGGTGTGGTAACCTGTCAGAGCCATATGTTGGGTCTCGAGGTCCTGAAAGCAAATTAATATTAAATAAAGCTTTCTAACTTAAATCTCAGTACTGATGCACAATTTCAGATTTGAAGAATTTGATGAAACATAAATGCTGAAAATACTGAAAACACACCTATTTATGTTTGATCTGTTTAGCAACTGGGATTGACATGACAGTTTTGCAACCAGCACAGTGATCCTTTAAATTAATAAATTAATAATCCATGAATGTGTTGGATATTCCTATGAGGGTATACATTTAATAATTCAATATACTATAGGGATTTTTTTTCCTAAAAGCTAAAACTAATACAGATTGAATTAAATCTAATTCAGTTAAAGAACCTGCAGTTCATTTCCTTCTTTCATGAGTTTTAGTCAGTTAAATGGTTAAAACGAGAGACATGAGGCAAAACCTCAAAGGAAACTGGAAATCTGTAAGGAAAAGTCAGATTCGTGCATCGGTGTGTTTTAATGTATGGAACATACGAAAAACACACAACAAACCAATGAGGCTTCCTATAAAACTGAACCCAAAAGCAGCAGCAACAATCACACATGGCTCACTGGCCGGACTGACCCGAAGATAAAATAATCCGTACTTACTTCTGAGCAAAATCTTTAAGGGTGCATTTGGAGCATGATAGTAGTTGCATTCCCTGGAGTTAGGAACTCCCATTGCTGTGTGTTTTGTCTGCGCTTTGCTGAGAATCAAGCTTCTGTTCATCAAAAACTTCACAAAATGAGCCACGGAGCTTGACCTCAAAGAAGGTGGAGAATCCCCTCTGCGTCTGCCGAATAATGCTGATCCGCCTGATCTAGTTCATCTCAAAGAGCCAACTGAGATTCAGAGCTCATTTGCCTGCAGGTACACGTCTCCAGTTGCTTAAAAATGTCGCCACCTTCTCCTGTTTTAACACTTCTAATAAAAACACATGACCCCATAAATACCAGGTGAGCAATTAATTGAAACTCCTTCAGTGTATTTGGAGAAAGAGTCTTGTGTCCTCACAAGTGGGTAGCTGCTTTACCTTTACACAAGAGGCCTAATCCCCTGAGCTCTATTTAAAGACAGGATGGAAATACCCAAGGCAACATACTAAAGCTATTAGCAAGCTATAAACTCCAGTCTGCTGGAAGAAAAAGATGTTGTGCTACCCAGAATTTCTCCAAGTGGCTTCATTCACAGAAAGGACAGCGAGGTGGTCCATCACACAGCGTGTGTATCAACATCTGGCCAAAATTCAAGTTGATAAATCAATTCAAGAAAGCCTGACATGCAAATACCATTTTAACATACAATTCGGACAGAGAGTGGGAAAATCCTCTGCTGCTATTGCAGTTAAACGTGTCCCGCATGTCCATCTTCCCCGCCACATAGGTTGATATTTCAAAAATACTAGATTAACGAGTGTCGAAATAATCTGTCAGGTCATCGGTACAGATTAGATACAGGACTAAAAGATAAGGCTTAAGAGGTTCGTGAGATATCTGCAGACTGAAAATGACCTCCAAGCAGCAGCGGGATGAAAAGACCTCGTCACACTAACTGTTAAGAAGAGCGGCACGAATGTTAAAAGTGTGATGACGTTTTCAAAAGGTTCTGTGGCTCTGAGTGATGTTTACATGTAGATCTGCACCACATAAGGAAAATACGCACCGTAATGCTATTTTATTTAGTCACCAGCTTTGAAATCTCAGCCACTAACAACAGACATCAGCTGTTGGCATGAGGGGCTGATAGTGTCTGTCCAAGACGTCAAATACATCATTAATATGCAGAAAGTTGAAATATATTCAAGCCAGTACTGCATTTAAGCAGTCCTTTGCAATTGCAATATTGCACAATCAGCTGCAATGTGATATATTGTGCAGCTCTAGATATTTGATTTCTAGGAGGTATTAAAATATTAAATAATTCACAAAGATTTATTAAAATATTACTGATTCATCTTTCAGCTGTACGGTAGCAAAAAATGAAAAGGAAATCTGAGCACAATAATCAAGTTGCACAAGATCAAAAAGCAAGAATTTGAGTATTGTGCTTGGTTGGCACCCAAAAACAACCTTTGACATAAGAATTACAACAAATAAACATGTTTTCCAGTGGTTTTCAAACTACAGTACAAGTAACACTAGGACTCTCATTAGTGGTATGCTAAGGAAATGTTAGAACCATTGATTTATCTTATAAATCAATGAACAACGCATAAACTGTGATGTAGGGATAATGAGTTCAAACAGCAAAATACATTTGTTGTCATTGAAACAGGTTCATTTCTGCATCACTCAAAAATAACTCACAAAGAAAACATAAAATGTAATGCTGTGTTTCATATACTTCTGAAGTTGGGAAACTGATGTACCATCATAACTCTGCTCCAGCAGCAAGTCAGAAAATCATCGGACTCTGCTAGCTTATATGTTTGGCTGACTAAAATGACAAAAAATAAGCTAATTACAATTCCTTTCACAGCATTTTAGACTATATTCATAAAATGTACATTTTTGAATACATTTTATTCATTTTATTTGTTTGCAGTTAGAAGTACGTTTTAACTGCAGCAGCCATGTTGGATTTTTAGGTCGATGTTTGAGGTCAGTGAAAACTTCTAACTTTGGAGGACAATATTTTTTTTTATTTTTCTAACCTGGAGGCAAAAAAATTAAACTTATAAGTAAGAAAAAAACAGCATATTTGAACTGCAACCTTCAACCAAATGTACAGAGTAAATAGATAAAAAAAACAACCTAATTTTAATACATGGGTTTGTGTAAAGATTCGCTTAATATAACTTATTACTAAGGTGGCATTTGTTACACAAATCTGAGTACTAATGGCTTAGTGTTTAACACATTTTGAAAACTGATCCATAAAAACAAACATAGGTTAAAAGGCATTAATACCACTATTGCTATTTATCCTCTGCTAACAACTGAGGTAAATTGTTCTGGCAAAAGGTTTTAATGCCAAAAACTGTCAAATACTTAAGCTAACCTTTTATTCTACTGGAATTTATTTTATTTTCATACAGTTCAGCTAGTGCTAAATCATTCAGGCCTTCCTCCATATAAGATCTAAGAATGAAAAAGCCAAGTGAATCATAAACTACGGACCACACCCATGTCAAATATCTTATTGAAATTTTTTTATTTTATCTCAGTCCATGAACTGAATGTTAACGATTGAAGTCAAGTATAATAATAGTTCCAGCAACATAAGAAGATTCTCTAGATCTGAGAAGCCCTTCTTCACCATAATGCAGACATATATTCTATCTTAGTTACAACCTCATCCAGCAGAATTAATTATGCATTAGGAAGAGCATTATCCCAGGCTCCACATCACTGTAAATAAAGCATTTGAATGTGTTCCAGCTTCTTACCTCCACGTTTTTTAGTCCTTGTGGAGCCATGGGCACTCCCTGGTCCATCCATCCTGCTCCTCCCCACGCAGCCTCCCATCACTGTACCTGTGTCCCAGAACAAGGAGGGAAATGTAACTATTTAATCATGTTTGACTTTGTTTTGTTTTGTTTTTTTACAATAGATATGTTTTTCATTGAGCTTTAAAGTGGGAGGGAAGAGTGCAAGAAACGAGTAATGATTTTGGGATAAAATGACAGCTCAGCACTGCTTGTTCCTGTGAGGTCAGACAAGCTGCTATGTTTGTGTCACGTGTAGTGCCAGCTGATGGGTACACGCGCCTGCACAGCATCATGCCTCCATGCTTCCCATCTTTCATTCATAATTTCGAAAAAAAAAAAAGAAAACTCACTTTAGTTCACTGTTCTTGTTGTTAGCCGTACTAAATTAACAGATGCGCTTTTCATTCAATCGAAATATTGTATAAATCGCAGAATATTTATCCTACTATAGTTTAAAATAAAAGACAAATCACCTGAAATCCAGTCTGCTATATTATGCATCCGTCTGCAGTTTGCTTGCCACATCAGAACTTGTTGGCAAACAGAAGTTTATCTCCGGATCTTGACGTGACGTGACGGGTCAGCTGAAGCTGCGAGTCTGCAGGATGACAGACCACAGTGGAAAGAGTGTCGGTGCAGCTCCGGTGATGGATGGGCGCACTGAGAGTCTGAAAAAAAATTACTTTTCTCTTTACAAGAATGCAACAAACAAAATCTAAATTTTCTCAGCTGAAAATGAGGCAAAGCCCACTCGGGGAGTCCGTTTCCGATCTAACTCAGAATTAATGCTCTAAAGCCCAGCACGCATGCGTGAAACAGGCTCAGTAACACCAGCGGAAACGGAGAAGAGACTCCTTCAGAATAACAGCATCTATTGAGGAAAATATAGTCACTGCAAAAGCATTCACTCTCTCAAGCTTTTGCGCAATTCGTTATGATACAACCATAAACTGTACTGTACCTTCAGGTGTTTTATTTAGTAGACCAACACTTTTAATAATTGTCAAGTTGAAGGAAGCTTTAACCCATCAAAATAAGAGCTAGTATGCCACAACTCCAAATGTGCAAAGGCATATGTGTGGCCACCTCAACTGAAGGGCAGACAATGTGAAAAATGACCAGAAACGCAATCAGTAACTCTATGGCTACATTGGAGGAGCTACAGAGATCCATGGCTCAGCTAGGAGAATCCTACCTTAATGAAAAGGTAGCAAAAAGAAAGTCACTACTGAGAGCAAGCAACAAAATCTTATTCATTTCTAAAAGGAAAAGGCTTTCTTAATTTTTTTTTACCATTCAAGTATTTCTGAGGCAGGTCTTAAGAGTGACATATTAGTGAACCCAAGTGAAATCTCAGCCCCAACTTAGCAAACTACTGGCGTAAGCGACAAAACAAACTAAGGCGAACCTTGGAACCTATGGAACCTTTTAGCTACTTGTAAGATTCTATGCTGTGAGATAAAAATGTGCTCAGGTTTATTTTACATCCTCAAGGAAAAAATAACTTGTGTTTACATTTGAAGAGGCTTATGTTGTATCTTGGTCTGGGAACAGAGTAATCCCACCAAACTTACCCTTGGCACAGACTGTCAGTCAGCTCAGTGGAGCTTATATGCTGCTTCACTTAAACTGTATGGTCTCTAAGATAGTAAAAGGTCCTGTAAGGTGCGGATTGGGTGAAGATGGAAACACCTGACACTATAAATATCATTAGAAGGTGGAGAATGAGGGGTTAGCCTGCAGCTTCAGGGCTCTGCACTCATACGCACATGGAGGGTTCGTTTGTTTATTCATTTAATTTTCCTTTGGGATTAAAGTATTTTTCAATCTGAATTTGAAAATGTGGCAAGTTGGTGAAATGAAACTGAGCCAAAAATTTCAGTCAACATTCAACTCCAGCTAGTTGCTCAAATCAAATATAACACCAACATAAATAATAAAACAGGACAAGTGGGAGGGAAAAAAAAAACAGTAGGTTCACAATTTGTTCCAAGTTCACCTCATTAAGGTTTTGGACGAATTTATGACTTGGAACACTGACATCTGCTGGAAGATTAAATCCTCTCATCCTTGCAGTTTACAGGCAGATGTGCAGCTGAGATACGCAAGATGAGAGTGATAGAATCAGCCCAAAACCATCTTATGTTTATTTTAAAACCAAGGCCTGCACTTTTCTTCCCCTCCAACGGCAAGCCCTAAATATTCACAAATTTCAAACTGAAATTCACTAAATTTACCAATCTAAATTGGAAAGGGAGCTACAGTATTTTATTGCTGATCTCTGAGACATAATAAATAAATAAAACACAGAGTGCATCTCTTGTAATTTCCCCTCATGCTCGTACCCAGATTGGCTTCCGATCAAAACGGTGACGCAACTGGAGCTGAAACATGGCGGAGTAGAGCTAAAAGGTACATTTCTAAAAAAAAAAAAAAAAAAAAAAAAAAGAATTTGTCTTCTAATAAAAAAAAAAAAAAAAGGATTTAAAAAAAAAAAA
>NW_015113877.1:81461-128564 GCF_001443285.1 Poecilia latipinna | reverse complement strand
CAAAAAGGGGGGCCAACATGAGGGGAAAAAAAGGGGGGGGGAGGTAAAAAGGAAAATTTTTAAAAAAAAAAAAAAAAAAAAAAAAAAGAGATCATGTCATACAATATAAAAAATGACAAAAGGTTTCTAAAAAAGTAATAAAAATTTATTATTAAGATATGCAAAGTACAGAGAACATCATCAGGGTAGTGTTTGGATGGAATTGATTGCTTTAAGCATGGGTTACCATTTGAGTGGCTTTTCATAAATTAACATGGAAAATACAGGAATAGAAAAACAAAAACAACCCACTTCATATTCAACTTTAGTGTGTCTCTTTGACATTCTTTAAAACACTGAACAAATTGGGGTTGAGGGGAATAGATTAAATATTTTACCTTAAAGATATTTTAAGCATCATTGCAGCTCCGACTCAAGAAGTGTCAGCTTGCAAGAAACATTTATATTGCATAATTCATATGCAGTCCCTGTCTTATTGAGGTAATGGAGGTCAATGGTGCCCAATGGAGCCACCATGTGAGCCAGCTGGATAAAAATGGGTTGATATAGCAATGATTTCAGGCTACAGGTTTGCCGAAGCAGTCCGTCAAACAGGTATCAAGTCCTTTCTGACTGGGAAGATGTCCCACGTCAAGCCGTCACCATATGGCGGGTGGCCGGATGGGAGCAGGACCCGTGTCACCCAGTGGCTAAACACGAGAGAGACAAAACAAACATCATATCTCTGATCACATATAAGATAAAAACCTGAGCGGCGTGTTTGTACAAACAATGAAAACACACCTTCTTTTCTCCACTCCTAAGAATACTTTCCAGTTGTTCAGTTTGCCATAGTTGAAAGGGTTTCTGTAAACCTGACAAATTAGAAAAAGAAAAAAAAAGTAGTTAAAAAAATAAAATAAAAACACGGTTTTATCCAGTTTGAAAAGAAACCACTTGTATCATTTTGCCATTGGTGTTATGGGGTTTAAATTGTGTTTTATTATCAGATTAACTCCAGCACATTTCTAGGAATTCTTATTAGAAACAGTTCTGTGGAAAAGTATTTGTCTCCTTACAGGACCCTTCTGTTGCTGCTACAAAAATGTAGCCAATTACCATTAACTGATGATTTAAATTAGAGTTCAGGTTCAGCATTTTGTATTAACTTAGGTTATCTTGTGTGAAATTCAAATGAGCTTGAAAATGGGAAACTGCATGTGACAAAAACAATAAAACATAAGAAATCAAGAGGCAAATATAGGGCATATATTTTTAAATTCTGATTACGGTACTTGAATACCTTTCCCCAGGCTGCCAGTCTCTGTCTTTCCTTCTTGTTAATGTGTCTGTCAATGCTCGTCTCCCCTCTGGATATGAGAACTGCGTGCCAAACAGTCAGAGCTCCCAGAGCCACGCCCACTGTGCTGCAGAAACAAAATACCTTTTAGTTCGTCTACTGCCAAAACAACAACAGACAATATCTTCTTGTAATCAAAGTAAAACCACAGCCTGCCATCAATTTCAAAGTGACAGCAGTGTTGTATTAGAAGAGTGGAACCAGTTAGAGCAAAGACTTTTGTCTGCTTTGAGGCTTTTCCCTACATTGAGAGTAGATTACAATTATTGATAAATGAAAACACTTTTTACCTGGTGAGAACCCACATGTAGATGATGCTCTTATGAATCATCCTGTCCTTAAAGGTGTATGAAGGTGCGGGCGTGTGGAAGTTGGTCTTATCAAAACAGAAAAAAAGTACAAATGAATCACCAATCAAATGAATAAAGGAACCACTCCTTAGCTTAATCACGTGACTGTGCTTTGTTATTGAGATGATACCTGGCCAGATGGGAGAAGCCCTATTAGAAGTCCCATCCCTGTTACAGGAATGCCTGGCTTTTCCAAATCCAAATGCTTAAACCGCTGAAAGAGCAGCCCGCCCAGGTGTGAAAGACAAAAAGACAGCAAAAAATTAACCTCATTGAAAAAAAAATATATATATATATAATTTTAAAAAGTGCAAGGATCACAAGGAGAAAGCAGCAGGCCAGCTGTCTGACCTCAAGAGCGCTGTACGCGTCAAGGAACAGGTTTCTGCCGCTGATGCTACAGTAGACACAGCCCAGGGTCATGAACAGGCAGAAAGAGAAGAAGTAGCGGTGGTTAAAATGACCCACGCAATTATTTAACCAAGCTAGCAGGTGGAAATTAAGGAAAACGAGAACAAAAAAAATGCTTTCAGCCTCTAAATAAACTTTCTGAAAAAGCTTATACAACCAATCGAGTTAAAAATGACAAAGGATACGGCAATGATGGTCCATTTTCAGAATGCACCTGCAAGGACAACAACAAAAAAGGCATTTTAGGTACTTTTATTAGCAGTCAGTGGTGGCAAGTCCTTTATTCCAAAATGTATTCAAAAGCAGCCTCTTCCACAGATAATGGTCTGAAGCACAATTCCAGGAAAAAAAAAAAAAGTTTTATACAAGTTGAACAAATAAAAACATTCACATAAGAAAATATGAATACAAATCATGAAAAATAATAATAATAAACACATATTTAATTAATAAAATCTAAATCTGTTTTTTAAATTAATTTAAAATAAAAACAATTAAAACTAAAATTGAACTGCAGCACCAGACACTTTAAATAACAAGACAAAGTGGAACAACAAAACAAAATTTTCCTTCAAACATTTAGCCATACATATGAATAACTTATACAAAACGGAAAAAACATCAGCCACTAAGGAGTAAAGACATTCACTCACCTGTTACAGATACCACAGTGGTGTGTTCTTGCTGGTTTAGGCATGATGCACTTTTTACAGACCGACACAAACGGCCTGTCATTTTTTTCCTACGAGAAAGAACGCGTTGTGTATCTTTAAAGAGCAAAAAAAAAAGAAAAAATGGCAGCACAGCTAAACTGGTTGTTCTGCAGAGAAGCAGATTTTGAGAGCTTACTGTGGGGGGATACCCTGGGGAGGTCTTAGCAGCTTTGTAGTAGTGAAAAGCGATCATGATGAGATTCCAGTGTCCATAACAAATGTGCCAAGCAATCCATGCAGGGGAGTAAGTGTTTAAGACGAGAGGAAGAAGCACCATGTAGGCTATCACCAAAATGGAGCTGGTCAGTATCACCACCAGACAAACAAACACCTAAAAAAAGAAAGTACAAACATGGGACAATCAACTACAATCATATGCGTCGCTGCAAATTTTATCCTTGTTAAAAAAGTATTGTTTTTCACAAAGAAGACAATTAATTGAAATCAGTCCTTAACATTTTGTTTTCAGGCTGATAAATGTGTAGTGGATGCAAAAATGATAAAGCTGGGACACAACAGATTAACATAATGATGTCCAGTTTAAAGGATCATTACAGACCCAATTTAAAGTTCATCCAATCTCAATCGCAGTGGAAAAAAAACAGCCGGGAACGTGGAGTACGCCAAAACAAACTAAGGCTTATTATTAATACATCTCCATTGTCCAAAACAAGGAGAAAAGCCTGAGATACTCTTTCAAGAGAAATCTTCACACACAGTTCAATTTACAGCCTCACTCACCAAGCCAAACCAGCGTGTGACATAATCCACAGTCCAAAACACTGGTTCAAAGATGGAGTCAAACACTACATCAGAGTCTGTGAGGGTGTTGAAACAAAGCGACTGCACCAGCAGCCTCATGTAGGCCCATATTTTCCTGAGCCACAGGGGGAGTCTGCTCTTCCCTCGCCTGCTGCAGAATCGCATTCGCCCGCTGCGAAGCAGGTTGAGCACGGAACCAGGACTGCACCGCATTCTGCATTTGTGATGAGGAGATGCCTGCAGAGAAAAAATAAAGATGCAGAGTTAACGGTCTTTAAAACTTAAGTTTGATAAAGAAATCAAAACCTTAAAGCCATTAAAGCTGTGATACTTGCTTACAAAACTATTGTAAATTGGTCAATTGTCCTATCATGGCTTTGATCAACGATTGGAGGATCAAATACTAGATTTGTTTAATTTTATTCATGAAATAAATATACAAAAAATAAAAACTCCCAGCATTTTAGTCCATAAAAGCATCAAACAACACATACTTTTGCAGTTTAATAAATATCTGAAAAAGGATAATCTTCTTGATCATGCCATGAAACCTGTCTTAGAATCAATTAGAACCTTGTTTAATTTATTTCACAATTTAATTCGGAGCCCAACTGACCATAATTAGGCACATCCAACATTTTGAAGTCGGAGATGAGAAAGATAAGTGACATACAGTTAACTAAAAATAATTTCCAATAGAGTATAAAGCTAATATTTGTATAACATGTCAAAAGAAACGGGAGAGGCAGTCTGGCTTGACTGCATTCCCAACAGGGTGGTGTCTGGGTGGAGGCTGCTGTGGCTGTGCAGGTGAAAGGGAGAGGTAGTGGTCTATTGGGCAGCAGATTTCTGTCACCAACACACTCACTTCATCAATCAATGACAGGATATTCAACAATGACCAACAAAGCACCTTTAATTGTTTCTATGTGAAAGAATAGTATGTTGTGCATAATTCATGCTCCCAGTTAACTGTCTCCCTGCGACATAAAATACTCCCAAATCCCTTTTGTGTGGATGTCATAGGCAGCTTTTGGATACCATTGTGTACTGCGGCTCACACTGACATTTAACGACAATGTTAATAGAAATTTACAGAACTTACCTGTTATGGAGAAGAGGAATAAGCCGAATTAACCTTTAAGGACGTCATAGTTAAAGTGAAGATAAAGCGGGCTTGTTGCTATTTAAGTGCCAGAGTGGGTATCGGACCTGTCAGTAAAACACCGCTGAATCCTGACCTGGAACTACTGCGCATGTTCTGTAGACTTATTTCGATGCATCATGGTTATCTGAGTCAGGAACTGCGCATTAAACGCACATCAGATTTTAATTTTCGTTACTCATTTTTATTATTGAATGTTGTCCTTTATCTTTGTATTACTATAAATCCAATATAATTAAAAAAATCATACAACAAGTTTGTCAAATCAACGAATAATCTAAAAACTGATCATTTGCTTCAGGAATTGTGGGAATTGAAGTCTTCCCGAGAGGTCAACATGTGGAGTTGTCTATCTACCTAGCTAGCGGCAGTCTGTCGTGGTTGATTTCAGTCATTATGTCGTTTTGTTTTAACTTCGACATTTCAGGGCAAGCAAACGCCTCTCCAGAAGTGGATGGAAATAAAGTGCAAAGCGGAAGCAAAGACGATGGCGCTAAATATGTGAGGAATGTTTGTTTCTTAATCTTACGTTCTTACAGCCTATTTTAGTTGCCCGGGAGAGTAGCAGAAGTCTGATTTGCTGGAAAGATAATGATAGCAATGGGCTAAAAGATTATTAAATTGGATTTGAAAACTTATTTCTAATTTTATTCACGACGTGCCAGCTAGCATGGAAATAAAACTGCTATTCAGCTTTTGTTTTGGTAGTCTACTTCCACAATAAAAGCGGTATAAATAGAACTTATCCACGGCTTTAAAAATACATATGGTATACATTTAAACTTTTTTAGGTGAAAATATATTTCTAAACTATATATATAAAAAAAACAGATATATTAAATTTAGGACTATTTTAGTAATGTTTTGCTTACTGGTCATTTTGCAGAATAATGTAGTTTTTAAAAGCATGTAAACTTGGAAAGTTATTTCTTTCTTTCTTTCTTTCTATCTTTCTTTCTTTCATCTTGGCCCAGGCCTTTCCATGTTTACATTTTCACCCAGATCATTTGGGTTTAAAATTTGGAGGTCCCAAATTCTTTAATACTTATTTACATATTTTTACCAGACTCATAAATAAAGGCCAAATAAAAACATAAAAAAATAATCGATTACAGTTTTTTTTTCTGTAAGCTGCTCTCTTGATCATGGTATTCACTCTCACTCTAATTTCTTTTCTTACATGACTGTGTGTATCTTAATATTTTAGAAATCAGACAAAAGTGAGGGACAGGATTTATATTGATGGAAAGTATCTTTTATTTTTACATCAAATCCTTTGAGCCCTTCTTGACTTTTAAACTATTTTGATGAGGGAAGGAGCATTTAAAAGTCCTTTGGCTTACTTTCCACTTGTAGCTGTCAGTTTACATTGAACTTCTTAGTTGTCTCACATTATTGATATAGCAAAATCTATTACATACTTTTTCCATCTTAGTTATTTAGAACACGCTATTTAAATTAAAGCCATGTATATTAGTAATAGAAAAAAATACAACAAAAGCTCACAATTCAGACATTTTAGTGGAACCGCTTCAGTTTTTGTGCTACAGACAAAAGAAAGTTGTAATAAAATGTCAGCTGTTAACCACTAGAGAGCGTTAGTTCATTTATTTTCCAATAGGAGACCCGTAACAATGAAAGGTTAAAGAGAAAAAAATGTGTTTGCGTTGGCGTTCTTACTGATGGGTAGACTGTATGAATCATTATTAGCTGTGCAGACACTAAACTACTAAGGCATGATGGAAGCTTTTGTGTTTTTTTTTTGTTTTTTTTGTTACCAGAATTGTTCTGTGGCCCACATGACATATGCAAATAGTGTTTTTAAGTCACATAATGAATCACAAGGCTGATCAGCAATCTCATGTCCAAGTTTAGCAACCAGTCAGCCAGCTCATTATGTCATCATTAGATTGCTATTATTATAGAAGGAAAGAAAACTGACAGAGAAAAACTCAAGAATTAACGTTCACTTGTTAATGTTGTAAATTAAATTAGTAGATCTATTAGATGTGCTTTTAGCTTTATCTGTAACATTAAAGCTAAAACACAGCTTACATAAATGTCCTCTTTAGTACTTAGGGTTTCTTGTTAGAAATCTAAAACATTTTTGCTGTGAGGCTTTTCCTGAACGATACTGATTATCAGTTTTCTTTGACCTGTCAATTCTAATTTTGATCAATTTAAAGATTACGACAAAGGGAAAATAGTACTGAATTAAAAATCAAAGGTTGTCCGCTGTCATGCTTTGAGACCCTGGCTGAAAAAACGCATCAAAGTTGGTTGTTGCAGTTGTACACTGAAAATGAGTTCTTAGTTTTGATCATTTATGGCGATGGATCTGCACTCTGTGTTTGATTATGTAAAGTTTTTAACCACCTAAGAGGAATTTGGTGTTAGCCAAAGCCGCAAAGCCTTGGCTTTCTTAACTTTCTGTCATAATGTGCTGCCATGATTTCACAGAGGCTTCTGAAAGGGCCTTTGGACAAAATGGAAAACATCTAGACCATTACTCAAGTCAAAATCTCAACCAGTTTTTCTTTCATGTTCTCTTACGAGTTTTCATTTGAATTTCAAACACATTGTCTCTGACTGAAACTCACGGTCAGCTCTTTCATTCCCTAAAGCATACTGCTTTCTGTTGCAGGCAGAAGTTGATGATGATTTACCAGCCGGTCCAGTAAAAGAGGCTAAAGAGCACCTTCCTCCATCTGACCCCGAGTTCCTCCTCACTGATGGAGTCTTTGAAACAATTACCATCGGAACCCTTCCTCCTCTGCACTTCCTCAACGAAACCGTTTTCGAGAGGACGGCCTCAGAGCGAGAGGACAGGGAGAAAATCCTGTCTCACAGGGAGGAGAAGAACTCTGATCTCATCTCTGGTGTGTACGAGGGCGGCCTGAAGGTGTGGGAGTGCACTTATGACATTCTGGAGATAATGGAAAAACAAAGAGAAACATTCAGTGGGAAAACAGTGCTGGATTTGGGTTGTGGAGCGGGGCTGTTGGGAATACTGGCCTTGAAGCGAGGAGCCAGGCAGATCCTTTTTCAAGACTATAACAGCACAGTCATCGAACAGCTCACGGTGCCAAACGTAATCCTAAACTGTGAAGAGGATGATGAGGTAGAGGGTGATGGTGAGAAAAAGGGGAAGGGTAAGGAAAAAAAACAAGAAGATGGTTGTGTAGAGAAAGGGAAAGAGGATTTGAAGTCTGGCAGCCCCCCTCCTAAGAAAAGAGCAACAGATCTATCCAAGCACCCATTAATGAGGAAGTGCCTCTTTTACTCTGGGGACTGGAGGACATTCCTTCCTTTGGTCTTAAAGAAAGAACCACAGCCCAAATTTGACATCATATTCACATCAGAAACAATCTACAACACTTGCTACTACCCTGCCCTACATGAAACGCTGCACAAACTGCTGGGACCCAGTGGTCTAGTCTACCTGGCCACCAAATCACACTACTTTGGTGTAGGTGGTGGGCTGCATCTGTTTGAGACATTTGTGGAGCAAAGGGGCGTTTTCTCCCTGGATCACCTGTGGGATGGGGCCGAAGGCCTGCAAAGACATGTAGTGGTGCTGCGTTTTAAAAAGCAAAATGACAACTGACAAGGAAATGTCAGCTGGTTTTGAAATTATTAATGGACAAGCTGTGAAATGAGTGTTTCAGAGATGCACTGATCAGACGATTTCCAGTCACAGATTTTGTGAAGCTCTAGCTGACTGGTACAGTTTTGTCTCTGCAGACTATAAAAAAATAAAACCTTTTTAAAAACCTTTTTGAATACATTGAAGTCTTTTGTAGTAACATGTTGGATAATGATATTGCAGCCCAATGTTTCCAGGCTGTCTGCATCATGGTGCAACTGGTTATGGAGGAGAAGTTCCTCTGCAATAAAAAGAAAAAAAAAATAGAACTTCCTGTAGAAGTCCAGTTATAGTTTACTAACTTTTTGTTTTTGCCAAACTCAATATGTAGATGTGTACCAAATCCTTTTAAATTGTAGCTTAACAGGAACATGAAGCAGACTTTTTGTTACAAACAGACACTGCGTGGCTACACATATCTTTTTATACAGAGGTTATAAAAAACAGTTTTAAAATTCAAAAAAAATTTCCATTGAACTTTTTCCGAGAAGAATAATTTGAAATTTTCCATTTACCGTTACCACTGTACCATTTAAAATGAGATTTCAGAAATATGCCATATGTCATGAGGCTCAAACAAACTTCCCCAAATCCCAGGGATGACCCATGTAGAATGAGTAAACCAGTCAGCTGGCTGAAAGAAGGCGTTTCTTATACTTGGAGAACAAAACAAAACGCCTGTTTCGAAATATTCCCGACAATTACGGACAGTCATGGTGTTGTAACTAAAGGAGGGGAATCTATTTTTCCTATTCTGGTAAACCTGAATATGGGGGAGTTTGGTTTGCATTCACTTTTCAATAAAAGTTATCAGGTCATTTAAACATGTTGGTGTAAAATCTTTATGTTATGCTCACGATACCCTGAAACTGGTGTTTTTACCATGAGAAATTTCTAGCAGCCCTTGTGAACAATCAATAATTATATTTAGACCAGAAGACATCACACTTTGCATAATAATAAAATAATAAAGAAAGTTCAATGTGCTAAGATTATGTAGGTAATACTTTAAATTGTCATTAGCATCATATTTTAATGCTCAGCTTTGCTACTGCTGTTAGCGTTAATAACTGAAGACATTAGCATGTATTCCCTAGAGTGTAAAATTTCTAAAAGTTTGCCAACTATTCCACGAAGTTCCCTGACAAGCATAGTTGTTTTGTTTCTTTTTAAAGGGTCAATCAGTGTGTATTTGCTGCAATACGTCAGCTTCCTGCTGTTTACTGAAATGCTCCCAGCCCCCAAAGCTTGAAAGTATTTGCATGAATGAACAGCCGGCATGCCTCTGCAGAAAATGGTTTCCTTCCTAGGAGCTTGTTTCTCCTGTTGTGCTTCCTCTAACGACATTTTGAAACATCTTAACCGATACCGACAAAAACCTCCAGCAAAATCATTTTCCCTCAGGATCAGCATCCACACAGAAGACTGTTTATAAGTGCGACCTGTTAGGGGGTTAGGTGTTGTGCGTTAACTTGCAGAAAAACGTATAGAAAAATCTGAGTTTTAGATTCCAACTAACAACACCAATAAGAGCCAGTCAAACAAAAAACTCTGCCCATTCCAGTCACCAGCCTATTTCTAGCTGCATCTTTTTTTTTTTTTAGAAATATAAAAATTTTTTAGAATTTTAATAAGAAATAGGGGAAAAAAACTTTAAAAAAATGCATTCTTGGGTTTCTCTTTCTACTTTTTACTTCCTACAAAGAAATTTGAATATGTCAGGAACTAAAGTGATGTTAAAAGGGGGTGTTCCAGGTCTTTAGATGCATGGGGAAGACAGAAAGGAAATGGGCTCAGTGACCTTTGCAAGTGTTTTCCCCAGTGTTCAAACACCAGCATGAAAGCCCAGCTTGTTTCGGCCATCCAGCGCAAAATGTCAATTGCAACTTATCCCACAGGCCTAGGGACAGAGTTTGAAAGTGGATGCTGGCATCACGGCGCATCAATAGCGAGGGGATCTCTTTGGGGTCTCTGTACCACCTTTTTTTTTTTTTTTTTTCAGGATATATGACCCTAATGGGTCCTGCTCCAAAACAATGAGTCTTGACATGTTTCAGGCATGTATAAGGATCCAGGAAATGTGCATAGACGTGTAGCCAAGCATGGGGTATGGAACTACGTGATAGTTTCCCAACTATCTGGAATCCCCTTTTGGTAGAGAACAAGGAAATCCAGTGAATAAATCTAAGAGGGATTTTTTTGAGGAGGAACACATCAAGTCCAGACTAGTTGTTTGTACTTAAGATAGGCAGTTGAGGAGGATGAGGAAATCAGCTATTTTTCCCCCTTTACTAAGCTGAACAATAGGACTCTATGAAGAAGTCATTACATCACTATCATGCTTGACTTTGTCTGAACAGCAAACAAAGTTATACGAGACCTAGTTTTTCATACAGTTTGGTAGAAATCCATCTGAGTATGTGCATTTTCACATTCATCCCTGCAGCTATTGCTCAAAGAACTACAGTAATCTTTTGGAAACATTAAGTCAGCAGCTCTTACATGACTGTACTGTTAAACACCCACGAGGGTATGAGCAGACTTTCCAGTTCCCTATTGTGCAAATACATTTATGCGTTAAATGCCACTCAACAAGTATGTTACACAGGGTTGTCCTAGCACGGTTTCTGTTTGCATGAACTGACCGACAAACTTCCAGTGTGTTCACTTCGTCATCTCCTCTCATCTTGACAGCTGTTCTGTGGCCTGCGGGGGAATTCCTGGTTCCTCGAGTAGACACAGCCTTTCCCCTGCTTACTTTATGGGAACAGGGGGCAGGGCAAGTCAGATGGTTTTCCTCAGAAACTATTATGTGTTGATTCATGGTGAGGGGGCGTGCTGTTCACACCCACTGCTTCCTTCTTACTGGGAAGTGACTGTCAGGCTTACCGTACAGAGGGAGTGTATGAAAAACAGAGAGGAGGGAGGTTTTGATGGGTGAAGTGAAAGGTCCGTATTTAAGCACTTTTGCTGCGAATGTCAGGCACTGTTTCATATTTTCTTGGGAGTTGGAGGTCATGGAAAAGCAGGTGAATCTTTGAAGGGATGTGTGTATGGAACAAACAAGGACTCCTGAAGTGTGTGTGTGTGTGTACACACGGGAAAACACCTGGTTTTAATGAAGAAGAACTTTTCTGATACAGCCAGGATCTGGGAAGATATTTTTCAGGTACGTGGTAAAACATCCAACATTGTTACATTTTGATATGGATATTAGTGTAGATTTTCTATTTAAAAAAAAAATTAAAAAAAAAAACGAAACCAAATGCAACAGTTTTTGAACGTGTTCAGGAACTCTTATCGTTTCGTTTATTAATTCTTGTTTATTTCTTAATGAATGGATGTTTCTTGTCAAGGAGCCGGCCCGCAGAACCGGTTGCTTCCTTGTTTAACTGCCAGGAAGGTGTGAATTTCCCAAATGTGCTCAGGTGTGGTTTTCCTTGGAAGGCTTTCTATACTGTACTGCACCCTCAGAGAGCACAGACTTTAATACATAAACCATCATCAATGTTGTAACTTTGAGATTAGCATTTATCTCGACCGTCTCTATCAATATTGACTCTAGGCCTTGGATGAGACGTTTTTAGCTTAGTTCAGAGCAGCCCAGTTAATATCAAACTAATTTACTTACACTGTGTGTGTCTGTAAAACACTGACCCACAGCAAGTTCCTTTCCTGGCAGTGTAACTGATTATTCATTTCATGTCCTGACCGGAGCACCATGACCCTCATCAGTTAGTGGACAAACTTTCGTTTTTGCGGAGCTTCCAGGAACACTTGAGTTTAGCAGAAGTCTGAGGTCCCGAAATGGGGCGTTCCAAACTCCAGAATGGAATCTATTTAATCAGGTCTGGCCCATACACTGTTCATGAACATTTCAATTTTGCGCCTCACGTTGATAAAACATATCCTAAGCTTTGAAGTCTATATTTGCTATAAATACTCCACTAACAATCATTATTAGCTACGTGAGGCTGAGTTTAGTCACCACAGTAATCATCTCTTGCTCAATCTTACCATGGAAGAAGCTGCGTTGATGTTATCATCTCATCCTCACACTGCTGTTCTTGAGAAATGGGGATGGGCGCTTTGTCATTCTGTACGCCATGTAACAAGCTTCTTACTCCCTTTTTCTTGCTTAACTCTGAAGTTAATGTTGCGGTTATTTATACATACTCTGTGATGTTTTTGCTGTGTTTGACTGACTGAGTGGTGATCTAAACAAATTGACACTGACATATGAATTTCTTCAGACAGGTTTGCCGTTCGAGGATCAGGAGGCCTCTGAAGTCGCCGTGCTGATAAGTGCTCCGCTGTGAGAACTGAATTCCATAGATGGTGGCATGTAAAGATGTCATCTATGGATCCAGTTCTTTTGGCTTGGTACTGGTTTGTCGAGCACGTACGGAGTCCAACAGCAGCTTTCACGATCATCTGAATCGATTCATACTGGGAGGCCTGTAAGTGTTGAATACAGACTATTTTTGTATTTGTGTGTTTGAACTGGAAGTTCAAGTTGCCTAAAATCCTGAGTTATTTTCCTGGCAGTTAGTTGGAATTGAATAATAATTGTAAATAATGAATGTTTTTGTTGCAATTCAGAAAAGTGTGTAACATTTGGTTTTTATGTAATTGTATTTCATTTTATTTCTTTTTGTTGTATGATGCAATATTTCCTCATATGTGTTGTTCCTGCTTTTCCTGCGGTATTTGGGATTGAATTCTGTGACAACTATGATTATAATTTGTGACAACAGGTAAAATATGTAAGCAGAAATTACAACTGATTTAATCTGTTGTTTACAAAGTTTTACGAAGTTCGCAAAGGACTCTGTAAATACAATGAACTACGAGGTGTTTGTAAATTGAAAATTGCTCTTGCTAGCTGTTTTTGCAGATGAAACAATATACACAAAAAAACCTGTTTAAAAACAAGAGCATTGAGAAATGTATGTAGTTTCTAAAACACCGTAGCTGGAAAGAATATTCGTTATTAATTTGTAACCAAACGCAATGAAAACTGAAACAGGAAATATCGACATTATACTCATAATATCCTCCTGAATCATAACGTAAGGACTGCCACATCATGAGATCAAAGCTGAATGTTTCACATTGGAAGGTTATTAATTGTAGTTTCACCTTATTATTCACTTCCACCCACAAAGAAGTTAGTCCTGCTCTTACGAAATGAGTTGCCGCTACAGTTTCAGCTGTTGCCATTTACTACAAAGTACTTCTCTCAGGGCATTTGACTCATAGGAATTGTGACCTTTTTGTTTAACCGTGTGTACATCACTGTGAACCTACACAATTCTCTACCATTCTGATCACAGTTTAAACAAAATCAGAGGTGGAGACAGTGATTGTTCAACTTGAATACAGTTTATTTCACACAGATCGAGCTACGCTGTAGATGGACGTCAGTCACGGGGGTTGTACTCTGTATTTGAATACCCCATTTATCATGTGGCATAGGAAATGTGGTTTCTCTTGCACCACTGCATGAATAATCAATGCATGATGGAAACACACCAAATTCATCGTAAACAACCTGCAAAGAATTAACATAGTGAGGGTTTAATTTTGGGTTTATTCAGGTTTCATTTTAACAATTAAATGGAAGCAACTCATCTAATCTTTATTGGTGCAGCACTTTTCACACAAAGTCTGACCCCCTATGTTTCATTTACACAAAGTTTAATTGGGATTGTTAGTAAAAGATTTTGTGAAACGCGTACACCACAATCAACTCTGATCAAGGAAGGAAGGGTGTGAAATAACTTCTTTAACTTGTGTATGTGTTGTTAATTTTATCCCTGGGACTTGATATTTTTTAAATAAAATATTTTAAAGAAAAAAAATCTATTTCCTTCTTGTCTTTATTTATCTTAAATAAAACGATGGCCTGCCAGAAAAATATTTTTGCGTAGATCTGTACTTTCACAAGAGATGTCCTAATCATTCTGGTACTATTTAAACTGAATATGTAAACCTTATGTTGACTCAAGAATTTTATTTTTTTATACATATATATGCATGGTATCATTACAACGTGATGATCTTTATGCTGGGATCTTCATGCTGTCACACTGGCCGAGCTACAATAATATTCGGATTGGTATTTTTTTCTAAACGTTATTCACTTTAGGAATAATCACAAACAGTTATTATAAAATGTGGCTCATATTCTGTGTGATTTCCTTTAAACATTATTACAGCTATTTATACATTAAGCATCTGTGTGTAGTAAAACATTAAGTAACATGCTAAAAAAAGGAGCAGTTTTGAGGTTCTTGTGAGTTCCTTTTTTATTTGACAACTCCACCTCACAACATCACCTAAAGAATAAACCAGGACAATTTGCAGGTATACATCCAAAATTTAATATACATTGGATAAATAATTTAATTAATATAAAAATGTAAAAGTTATAATAATGCATCACTTAAAAAAGCCAAATAGCATAATTAATTTTTTATTGACAAAATTTGATAGATTCTTAATATAACACGAACTATTAATCATCTAAATTGTCATCATATTGTCAGTTATGACAATTATTTTATATATACGTATCTACAGTACTATTATGCGATGTTAGAATATATTTACAGTAGTAATCAAAAATTATACTTTCTCATTAAGGCCACATTTCTGTAAAAATATATTTTTATTGGTCTAATCTTAAACTGTACTTTTATTAACTGTAGAAAAATAAATAAATAAATAAAGGCTTGAAAACACCATTATGCATAGTTAATGCGTTTCACTTAGTGAATTGAGTTAGTTAATATTAAATAATATTTCAATTTACTGAACATGACTGCTTCTTATTTCCTATAATATGATTATACATTATTTTTAATTAATTATAATTATATTATAACGCAATATTGTGTTCCTTGCTAACACGTTTAATTAATGTTTAATTTGAACTTCCAAAAAGGGAAGTTGTTTCTGTTTTACAATTAATAAAGAGGGCTTAATATACTTTATGAAAGCATCAGTTCGACCACCACGAATAACAACGTACAGTTTCAGGAGAAGCTTCTACACGTTCAATGCCCAACCCACCATCCCAACCCTGCTACTGGATACGCCCACTCACAATGAATCAGTCAATCATAATCAGCCACTAATCCTATACTCCATGTTTATTGGTTAAAACTTCCCGTCAGTATTATGACGTAATATCCTTGTCCAACCAATTGTTAGAGCTTTTTTGTGTGGAAGGAGCAACAAGAGTTTAGCAAAGTGGGCGCACTATTGTTTCTGGGACCTTTATGGTGTAGTTTTGACTACTTTTGTTCATCGGGGAGAACCGATACAAACTCCATACACTTTGGTTTTACTTTTAGAGAACAACCCGGTTTATTCGAGGCCGTAGTATGGATGAAATACGGCCTAACAGTGGTGCGCAAGCCCACGGGCTGGTGCCGCTGTTTCCTCCCGGACTGCAGGCTATATATGGGGAATGTCGGCGACTTTACCCCGATCAGGCCAACCCGCTGCAAGTTACTGCCATTGTTAAATATTGGTAGGTAACACGATATGCTGTAGCTGGTCTGAGTTATATTCATAAGTAGATATTCTAGCAAATAGTAGGAAAAGTTTGTGTGTCAAAGGCTAAGAAATATCATTAAGTTAGCTTAGCGCACAATGCTAACGTTTACAGTTACGCTAACAAACATCCAGGAATATCCTTAGAAAACAAGTTCAAAACGACATAAACTTGGTTCAAACACTACATATGAAAGCAATATTTAATTATTTAATCCTACTTATAGTTTCATATTGTGGTTTACAGCGTTTAGAAAGAAGAAATCGGCTGTGGTAGAAGCTCAGTTCACTGACAACAAAAAGAAAATTTTACATGGTCAGTGGTTTTCCTTTTCCAGGCTTGGTGGACCAGACCCCTTAGACTATATCAGCATGTACAGGAACACGGGCTGTGCGGCTCAGGACGTCCAGGAACACTGGCACTATGTAAGCTTTGGACTCAGTGACCTGTATGGAGATAATCGGGTCCACGAGTAAGTTCATTTTTTTGTGCTATTTTTCTACATTTGACATAATTTATTTCTATTAATTTATGAGTTGTTGTTGTTTTTTTTACGACTGCATTTTGTGTGGGGAGAAATGGTTAACATGTTAACACTTTACATAATAACCACCTATTGTTATAGCAGTTTATTGATTTTGACATGCATAGTGACTTTAGCAATCCCTTGCACTTGAGATTAAACAAACATGGAGTTACTGTTGTTCTTAGGCCACTTCTTTCCCCCCCCTAGATTTACAGGAACGGACGGGCCCAGCGGATTTGGGTTTGAACTTACCTTCAGGCTCAAGAGAGAAGCGGGAGAGACAGCACCTCCAACGTGGCCTGCAGAACTCATGCAAGGCTTGGCTCGCTACGTCTTCCAGTCAGGTAAGATTCATAAATCTTACAAAATGGCTCTGATGAAGAGTACAGTGGAAAAAAAAAAAAAAGAAAAATGTTCCTGCAGTTTTAAAGTAATCAACGATATCTTCTGGACTTTAATTTGTTTGTGTTTGCTCAACCATTATTAGACTCACTGGATAATTTTTATTTTAGAACTGCCTCTATATGCATGTTTCCAGAATATGTTCTTAGACTGATATATTTCAATGTGCCTGGATGGAAGAGTCATCAGCACCTTAGATTCCCAGGAAGTCTTGTTGCCTGTGTCCCTCCCCCCCCAATTGGTGCTTCAGTTCAATTATTGACTTAATGTCCAAAAATTGAATTTATCGACCAGAGAGAAGTTAGATAAAGTCTTGCAGAAAGAGAGGACATCTAAGGATCTTTGCGTTGCTTTCCAGCTGGGGTCAATTTGCTTGTGGGTGGGCCCTTAAGTTAACTCAATGCTGATTCTTGGCCATCTTCTTTTTCTTTCCTCTCTAGACAGGGTGTTTATTACCTCCCAAGTAGACGGATTCAGTCAGATGGAAATCCATTTTTAATGCATTTCATTTCACATCTGGACCCCAGTTTCATCCCTGTTTTCACTTCTTTTTGTTCTTTTTTCTCACACTTTTCTTCTATTGTTGCTCTTTCTTTATCACCTTAAGGGAATTAAGAATAGGGATGAGTGCAATTCTCACTTTATGCAACATACGTTCTCTGTTTTTTTTTTTCCTTTTTTTTAATGTTTCTGTAGAAAACACATTTTGTAGCGGGGATCATGTGTCATGGCACAGTCCACTGGATAACAGCGAGTCTCGCATTCAGCACATGTTGCTTACTGAAGACCCACAGATGCACCCCATCCAGACTCCGTTTGGTACCGTGAGCTTTCTCCAGGTGGGTTTCAATACCTCACATAAATAAACAACTTCGCTATACATACACCGTTGGCCTTGAGAAGAGGCTGGGGAGTCGTACTTAATTAGGAGATTGGGACAAATTGCTTTCAGTGCTTTCAAACGTTGGCTGCCGTTCCTTTTATCCAACAGAAGAAAAGATAGCACTTAGTTTGAGAAGTACAAGGTTCCTGAATCCAGACAGAGTTGAGTGTCAGCAGATTTAACCTCTGTAGCTCCCAGAAATACATAAAAAAAAAATGTTGTTTTGACACGAGACTTTCATAACGTTCAGTGGAGATGCACAGTTCGAATTGCTTTTTTTTTTTTTTTTTTTTTTTC
This sequence comes from Poecilia latipinna, assembly GCF_001443285.1. Lineage (NCBI taxonomy): Eukaryota > Metazoa > Chordata > Actinopteri > Cyprinodontiformes > Poeciliidae > Poecilia > Poecilia latipinna. The sequence continues at coordinate 110,506 of NW_015113877.1, read as the reverse complement.
CTCAAGTTAGGTGCATCAAGTCCAGTAAATAAAAGGGGAAGAAAACGATAAACAACATTCTGCATGCTGCATGAGTTCCTGCTACACTTTATGAAATTCTGCGCTCTCTATAGATTGTGGGCGTGTGCGCGGAAGAGCTGCAGGCGTCCCAGCAGTGGAATGGACAGGGCATCCTGGAGCTGATGCGTGGAATCAAAGTGTAAGTAAAACCGTTGAAGGGGGGGAAAAATCCCAGTCATTATCCTGATTTATTGCATAACTTTTTGTCTGGTTTATAGAATTTGATGCAGTTTGCTTACGTTTACGTTAAATCAAAACAGATTCTTGAAAACAGCGCCATCAGCTCTTAGAATTATGGATGTTGGTATCAAAACAAATGTTGATATATATATATATATATATATATATATATATTTTTTTTTTTTTCTTTGAATAATACTTTTGAGGCTGAAATTGCAAATTAACTGCAGCTGCTGAAAGCAAGGAGTTTTGTTTGCATAATAGTTACTGTCTTATTGAAGTGCAAAAGTAATCTGTTCAGCTCTTGAGATAATGTTGAAAGGCGGCTTGAAGTAACTGCTACAGGACATTTGGCAGTAGATATTTAAGTCTCCGTGGATTGTTGGGCGGGGTGTTTTAGGACTGAACCTGCTTCCTGCAGATTAAATGCGACCTCATTATATTGGAATATCTGGGAAGCGTGCATGCACACTTAATGGGAATCTGGAACTCTTTGTAGTCTTGTCCGACTTCTCCCTAAGCAGTTTTTGGGGCTGCAAAAATATTTTACACTAGATGCTGTTTGAGGAATACGAAAATATAGGATGCAGGTTTTATTCTAGAGAACCTGAGAAACATTCCATCAGAGTTGCTGCACTGTTCAGGTTAATACTTTGTTGCTACATTATTAATTAATGAAAAACAATTAGTCCCTTATAAACATAAATTCAACCTAATTGCAGCTGGGTATGTGCTTGGTATGCGTACATTTTTGTGCTGCAGCTTTAGGTTCCTGCATCAATAAATTAGACCTTTAAATATTTAATCTGAACTTTAACATTTACCTAGAGAAGTCTGAGCTGCTGAAGTGAAGCGAGTGTGGGTGTTAATTTATCTCATAAGATGAATCTGACGCGTCGTGCTGGTAGATCATTTGAGCGCAACAACCCCGACAAAAATAACTGCGGCGTCGCTAATGAGTTAAAATATGATCTGACGCCAATTTAATGTACTGATTCATAACTAAAAAAGGTTAAAGCTGAAAGACAGAGAAGCTCTTCTTTCAGTAACGTGGGTGTTGATGAGTCAAAACGAAGCACCGTATTGGTGATGAAACACTTTGAATGTAGTGAGTGCCAATGTGAACTCATTTTGTGAGGAAATGGATAAAAAAAATCATCTGGCTCTGCAAAACTGTGACCGAACAGCTGGACAAATTCACAGTTCTGAGTAAAAAAAAAAAAAAAAAAAGTATTTATTGTGTTATGAGTTCTCTTTTGTTAAATGATAGTGTTTTGCTCAGATCAGCTCCTGTTAAACGAACTTTCTATTGAAAAGCAATCCATATCACTTACACTTTGAGTGTGTTGTGAGCCGGGAGTGCAAACTTTGGTCATTTGATGACTTTCGAGTTTAACTTGAGGTTAATATTGATTGTCTGGTTTGCAGAGCTGGCGGCCCCTGGCTCATCACTGACATGAGGAGAGGGGAAACCATTTTTGAAATCGATCCACATCTACAAGTAAGGTTTCATTCAAATCTGCACACATACAGTTGCTCTTAAAAGATTATGAATGCAAAATTAATTGAGAGTAGATTAAGGAATTGTTTGTGCATCTTCATCAATTAGAATAGCATCAAAAAGTTAATTTATTTCCAGTATCTAATTCAAAAAGTCAAACGTTCATCTCACATTGAGCGATACGCTGTAAGTCGCATTGACGTCAGTTAATCTTTAGTATTTCTAGTTACATCTAATTGAAAGAGACATTTTCAGAAAATCAGAATGTTGCAAAAAAAACAACAAATGTTTAATTCAGAAAATCCTATAACCTCTGTAATCATGGTGAAACTGCTGAGCCGTGTCTACGTACGCAAAAATTTCTTGATTGGGTTGAAATCTATTCAAGACTAAATATTCAGAATGAATCGTTCATATGGGCACAAAATGAATTAATCCAGTCAGGTGTTGGCACCTGCTCTCACTGCCAAAGGTACCAAAGACAGACTTTATTCTGAATAAAAGCAGTGACATGAACAGAGTTGTAAAATTTCCCTAAAAAAAAAAAAAAGAAGAAGTTGTTTTTCAGTCTGTGCTAAACATGAAAACAAACACAAACGTGTTTTCAGAATGGTCCCATGCAGCTTCTAATAATGCCTGAGAAGTTACAACGCTCTTTAATTAAGCCTCCCACTCTCTCAGAGAGGTCAGACTGACCCCGCGTGCGCCTTTATGAGCTGCTTTTTTTGTGGGGGGTTTTTCCGTGGGTTTGGGAACTGACAAGCTGACGGGACGCCCCTCTCACATCCCCGTCGGCTGCTGTAAAACCTGCTTGCTCTTCTCGAGCGTGGAGCTGGGACGGTTAAGCTACAGGCTAAGCAATGCGCTGTTGATGTTTCTGCTGTTGTCTCATCTTACAGGATGAGAGATCAGCAGACCAGTTTTACTTCCCTGACATATCACACACATGCACAGTCAGTTTCAGTTTGCCACATTCATAATTACAATTGTTCACATGGATGGCGTTCAGTTTCAGTCGGCACGAACCACCGATATCGATCAGTGTGTAAATGAACCCAGATAATGAGCTACGCTTCCTGAACAAAATCGATCGTAACTTTTTGATGATATATATATATATTTTTTTTATTTCTTGAGATGCACTTCTAAAATATTTGGCCCGTGTGAGTTTCACCTAAGCTAGTGTTAATGTTTGCGTATGTCTGTTGCACATCCAAGCAGGAGAGAGTGGACCAGGGTATTGAAACCGAAGGCTCTAACCTGAGCGGCGTGAGTGCCAAGTGTGTGTGGGACGACCTGAGCCGACCTCCAGACGACGAGGAGGACAGCCGATCCATCTGCATCGGATCGCAGCCTCGCCGGCTCTCAAACAAAGGCGCGGCATCTCCTAAAGACTAGAGGAGCAAATCTAAAACACTGAGGCGCGAAGCGGCTTTCGGTAGCTCATAGCTCTTCTTTTCTTATTCCACTCAACAGACACAGAGCAGATCAGAGAGACCCTGAGAAAAGGACTGGAGTTTAACAGCAAGGCGGCCTTGCCACCCATCAGCAGCCAGAAGCAGAACCACGACAGAGCTCAGTGAGTTTCTCCTCCCACACACCAACCCACTTGCATGGGCTCTGCTCAGCTCAACAGGCCCCAGAGAGAGAGAGAGAGAGACAGACCTCCTTCATGCACAGTGACTCAGAACCCCGCTGACATCTGAGCTGATATCACCATTGTTTCCAAGATACCGGCATATTACGTTGGCTTGTCTCTGTTCATTTCCTCCTTTCTCTAGAACTGGGTTTCTCCTGCAGAGTGGGTTCCATGACAGGAATTGTGAGGCAATCTGTCTACATTCCCTTGTGCTGACAAAGCCCTGCCATTTCCTATACTCTTCCCTCGCCCCCCGGCCCCGCCCTACAGTTTTTCCACTGTTTCATCAGGAAATTTGTCACTTTTGGGACCCCCCACCCCCTTACAATTTATCTTGTTTTTTAGAAGTCGGAAGGACAGTTTGGAGAGTGAAAGCTCAGCAGCCATCGTTCCTCATGAGTTGGTCCGAACTCGCCAACTGGAGAGCGTCCATCTGAAATTCAACCAGGAGTCCGGCACTCTGCTGCCCCTCTGTCTGCGGTACGGCCGAAACAACACCACTCACACACTTAATTCACCATTTTTAAAATGTAGGAAAAAAATGGGTCAAGGTTCATTTCAGAATAAGGAAACACTCTGGGGAGATTATAGATAACATCAATTTCAATTGAGCAAAGGTGCAGTTGTGCCTAGTTGCCTAGTTTTCTCTTTTTTTTAATCAAAATATATATTTTTTGTTGACGAATTGTTATAGATGTATTGGAAAGAGTGTTCATAAACTATTTCTTTCTCTGTGTAGGACTCTTAATACTAGAGGGAGACCAGAGACTAGTTTTAGAGAGAGCAGCCAGTTTGAAGTGTGCCAAGACAAAAACAATGCTGTCTTTTTAAAACGACTTCCTAAGATAAAGTTATGTGTCACTGGATAGACACACAACTAGTATGTCATCCGTGAGCCGAGACAAGATTTCCAGCACTATTTTTGGAAAGAGTAATCCCTCTGGGTTTTTGGGGGGATTTTTTTTGTCATAAAGGTCCCACAAATCGCAAACTCACATTTGGACAGGATTGTTGAAAACTGATTATGCACTTTAAGAATTGCAACTAGAGGGAATTGAACTCTGTCCAGACTCCTTAAAAGCTGTGAAATTTCCCTTTAGTTGAGCCTTTTAATTGGAAGCTTCAAAGCGCGTTACTGACTTTGTGTTTATCTACAGCAGGGGTGCCCAAACTTTTTGAGAGCAAGATCTACTTTTTTTCTCACCAGCCACCTGAGATCTACCTCATGACACAAAGACATAAAAATTACAAATTAAACTCTATTGACTTATTTTATATGCGAATATGCATCAGTTGTAGCAGAAATAATAAAGTGACAGAAAACCTGATGCAGTTTCTTCCTCAGTGAGATTCTGACACTGGGGGGAGGTTACTGGTTTCTCAGTCAGAAGCTGGTTGCAGACCTGACGCCAGCAGGTGTCAGTCAGTCATGGTAGATCTGAACTTTGGTTTGATCACCTCAATATGAGAAACTAACCAAAGAGCCCAGAAAAGCTAAAGGCAAATCTTCTGAAGTCGGGATATAATTAGTAGAATTTGTTAAAACTTAATGAAATATATTTGTCCTATTTGATGTTTGTTGTGACGTATGCTCACAAACGAACGAGGTAATTAGTCCAAGTTTTGTCGTTTATTGAACATTCAGAAACTACAGCGGGTGTGATGAGCCACAGCAAAGGTAAACAAAGGAAAAACAACCCGAACAGACAATCCCCTGATCTACAGCTTTTAAATGTAATCTGCAGTGCAGATGACCTCAAAATATTTGTTTAAGCACCTTCTAGTAAATATGCTACTAACAATTCATAAACAATTCCTGCTGAAAAAGTTTGTGACTTTAGGTTTTAATCTTAATCTTAGGAGCTTCAGCTGATCAACATTTTATGACAACGGCTTAAACAGTCAAAATCGATCAGTTTCTGTCATTTTAGGTCGGGCATCCTGGCTAAAAGTAAAAACGGCTTTCTGTCTTTGAACATGGCAGGATTGTGGCAGCTCTCACAGGGTGACTTCTCTGGAGTGTTTGAGTCCAGTCAGGCAGTCATTTTAAATGTTTGAAAAGATCCTGTGGCTTCAGGAGCAAAAACTGGTTGAGCCAAAACAATGTGGCTCCCTGCCTACTGCAGGCCAATAAACACAAGACGGCATCTGAGAGAGAAGGGCGCAGACCTCAAAAGAACAAAAAAAATGTCTTAAAAGGCCACATTTCCAAAATGCTTCAGGCACCCTCGCCCTACAGAGCACCCAAATATGAGACGTTTACATGTGGATAAAAACTGATGCGGACGGTCCTGATGGCTTCCAGCTTTAATGGCATGAGAAGTTCCCAGCAGATTACATAATATCCCTTAGATCATCTAAGGTCACATCATCTTAATGCCACTTGAAATAGTTTTGGGATGGTGGTTTACAAAAACATACATCAGGCCATTGTTTTCCTTTATGATGCTACTACGTGGCAGAGCAACGTTCTCAGCTCACAACTGGAAATTATTATAATATAATTTTTTTTTTACTTTTAATGAAATGTGTACCATGAATACTTTTTCCAAACAGTACCTGTAGCACAGCTGCTTAAAAAGTAAAAGCAATCGATCGCCGTCTTCATCTTCCTCCTGCACACTATTTCGTCTACTTCAGTCACATTTGAACAGCCTCACACACACTTCCTCAGCCTCTCTTTCACTCTCAATGTCAATTTCGTCTAAAGGCAAATTCACTTTTGATCTCGTCCTCTTCATCACGCAGCAGTCCGTCCCTTTGAAACTCAACGGTAAAAATCCACATACGATAACAGTAAAGGCTTATAATCCTCAAATTACAGTTTATTAGCCTGACCACTAAGGCGACAAAGCAGGCTTTTTGCAGTTCCAGTATTGACATTGCGATGATAACTGCTATGTAGCTCCACTACAAAAAAGAACAGTTTCTCTGTGGAACGATGTGATATCTTGACTCTTTACTACGACGTGTTTCTATTAACCAGTCTGAGTCAAAGCAGCTGTTCCCTTCAGCTTTGTGGCCGTCTGCTCAGCTGGAGCAGCTGAACACACAAGGTAGAGCTCTCCTGAAATGCAGCCGGTAAACAGACTGCCGACCCGGTGCTGCTCTCATCTTTCCACCTCTCTGATCTTCAGCTTCTCGTCGCACACTTCCAGTGATGCGTTCGCTCTGCGTTCAGGTTCAAACTCGGGTCAAATGGAAGATTGGTAGAGCTTTTTACCACTGGAAATAGTTTAAATTCGCTATTCTAGCCCCCAAAAATGAATTATCTCAATTTTAGTAATAAACGCATCAACATTTGCCATGCGTGGTATGGTCTTAAATTTCTGCTTTTGATGTTGTCTCACTATAAATAGTTTAGGAAGTAAAAGCAAAATAATTGTTTTTCACTTCCATAATATTTCTTTCATGAGATTTGACTTGAAAACAGAATAAAATAGTGATCACTAAAAGCTGCCAACAGTTAACATTCAGCAGTCTGCATGTACAAATACTGCAGTCAGAGGGAGAGAGGAAAATAATGAAGAAGTTGTATTTCACTTATTTCTTTAATCTTGAAAATAATGATTATGCCGCAGAACTTGCAGAAACGCCCTGCTACTTGTCTGGGTCAGATGAAGCTGTGCGTAATCGGATGAACTAAAGGATTCATGCTGCGTTGTATTTGATCGTGTGCAGGGGCAGGTTACTCCACGGGAGACACTTCACGTATAAAAGCATCAACGGAGACACGGCCATCACGTTTGTCTCCACTGGAGTCGAAGGAGCTTTTGCCACTGAAGAGCATCCGTACGCGGCGCATGGGCCCTGGCTTCAGGTACGCACAAAGACGGGCTGAGTTGTTTTGGTGCGATTTGTTTACACTCAAAGCATTTAATTGGTGTTTGTCCTTTGCCCCCATAGATATTGCTGACTGAAGAATTTGTTGAGCAGATGCTGGGGGATTTACACGAGCTCGGCTCTCGTGATGAGGTAACATAAAAATAAAAATAAAATACCCTTGTGCTTTATCTTTTACTTTCGGTTTGCTTAGCTGCCTCACCTCTTGTGTCCTTTTCCTTTTGTTCAGTCAAAATTACCTAAGGAATACAGCTGGCCAGAGAAGAAGCTGAAGATTTCCATCCTGCCAGACTCTGTGTTTGATAACCCATTGCAATGAGGCAGAGAAAACGCAGACAAATGTTTTCCAAGAGCATCGCTCCCAGACCGAGCTGCAAATCGAAACTGTCATCCACAGGAGGACTGCTTCGCTCCGGAGGACGATCCTGGGGATCAGCCACACATTTCTGACTGTTACTGTGTTCTTCTCTCAGACTAGGCCCATTGTTTACCACTTCTCTCTGAGGTGCGAATACCTTGAGGTTACCAACCCAGCCTCAAACCAGCTCGTTCAGATGGTTGTTCTGTGAGAACTTTGCTGCGAGGCAAACGGGATGCTTGTATTGCTCAAATAGAACAAAACGAACAAAAAACAACTAAAATATACATCACTGACACAGCATCCTTGATCATCAGAGACTGTCTGAAGCAATAACTTGGTTACATTTTATGAAACACTACTATTTATTCAAGTGGCCTTAGAAAAGGGACTTAAATGGCAAACCAGTTTATCGGTCTTGTTTTCAGTTGCTCCTTTTTTTTTTTTTTTTGTATAGTATTTACAAATGCTGGACATTTTTCTTTTATGTGTTTGGGTTCACACCAAAGTTTTTGGCTGCCAGTACCGTCTGCGTCTCAAATCTGTCAATAGCATTGCCTTAGCAAGCCGCAGAGCTTCGGTTAGCTACGCTGCTGTCGTAGCTCCCTCTTTGCCAAGAGCCTTACCCCACAGTGTTACTACATATGACATTTATTTTCCTCATGCAACCAGGTGTGTTGTTTTAAAAGTTGAAATGCATTAGGTTTTCAGGAAATGTCAAAGAAAATATATCAGTTTCCCATAACATGGGAACTCCTCAGTGCCTTGAGCTATTTTCCGTTTATATACAGCACCTGATTGTTTAAAAAAAAAAAAACACATTCCCCCATCTACACGGAAATGTAAAAACAGCATATTTTGGTGATGTCTTAACTGTATAAGTACTCTCATGCAGCATGTGATGGCATATTTATGTTTTTTTTTTTATCATTCAGAATGAAAGAAAAGTTTAGATGCTGAATGTCTTTTTTTTTTTATGAGTGAACCGGCTGGCTGTAATCTTAAGTGCATTAAAGAGTGTAGCTATTGCACAAATAAATCAGGATCACTGATTGAAAAGTGTTGTGGATCTCGGTTGTTGTGAGCGGTTGGATGTGTCTGAATGCTCATACTGGACACAGTGTTGTCACTGCCTTTGACAGTTTATGAATAACAATCCTTAGTATGCAAGAAAATAAAAAAAAATGCAAAAGTGTGTTGGTAGTAATTTATTTATGTAGGATTAGTAGTGACAGAAGATGTGGAGAATATTAATGAGTGCAAATTAGTTTGCACTTTTTATTAAGCTCTGCTGTATGAACTTGCGTGTTTAGTTTTAATTAGGTTTCAGGTTCAGACTGACTGCAGGGGGATTGCCAGACACTAAGTGAAACAAGGAACTAGCTTCTGCAAATGGATTTTAAATGATCTCATTCTTGTTTTCATTGTTTGAAAGAAAACCTCCAGACAGAATAACTCTTACAGTGGTTTGCAAAATCCAAAATTTTCCAATGTGTTTTACTGGGATTTTATGTGCTGAACCAACAAAAAAACGTTGTGGAAACCTGGGAATTAAAACGAATAAGTAAAAAAAAAAAAAATCTAAAGGGACTAGTAGGGAACAAGCAGCATCATGATGAACAAAGAAAACGGCAAGATTAACGTTGTGGAAAAGTTACAAAACAGTGTTAGGAAATAATATTCCAAGCTCTGAGCATCTCAGTCAGCACTTCTGAATGTATTATCTTAGACAGAATGAATGTTACCATTAAACCTACCCATGAACCTACAAGCTTGGCAATCAACCAGGAGGCCCACAGTAAAGGTTGAGTCTGGTGACAGAGCAACTGTTATTATCATAACTACTGACTTAATGTAAGAGTGACAAGAAGAGAGTGACTGGTTTAAAAAAGAAATTCACAAGAAGACCTAGCTTGCAGCTTATCTCTATAGCCAGGAACACGTCATCCACATGGTGGTAGCAGCAGGAAGCTGTGGGAGGGCTTTTTGTCCTGGACGGACAGAGAAGCTGGTCAGAGTTGATGGGAAGATGGACGGAGCTAAAAACAGGAACAAAAGCTGTTAGAGCCAGCAGAAAGATTGAGACTGTGGGTGGAAGTTCAGCTTCTAAATACAGACAAATGCAATCTAATGGACTGGATCAATAAATCCTAACGTATGAAGACGTTTCTGCTCTGTTAAACTTATTTTCTGAAGTTCTTTGAAAAAGTACTTGTTCCCTTTCAAGTGTCCTCTGTTTTTGCTTCTTTTTTTATTTTTTGTCACACATCAATGTTAGGTAAATACCAAACACTGGACCTAATTGGGGGAAAAAAAGGCTATCAGTCTACTTCCTATTGCTTTTCTTCTATCCATGGCTGGTCACTCCTATGTACTGTACAGAATAAGCTGCGATGCAATGTGAGTGTCTAGTAAAGCTGAAACTAGCACTTGATCATCTCTAGTTCACAAATACATAGACTAGTCAAACCACAAATTGATTATGCTACTATAAACAGATTAAAAATATTTTTGCTAATATGATTAAGAATTTTGGTGAATTTATTACAGTTAGACTCACACTTACTCATACCTCAGTTAGACTTGGTTTTAAAATGATTTTCATTGACTCAAGAAGGTTGTTTCCGATAGGATCTGAAATAGGCACGTCTTTCAAAATGATAAATATATCTAAAAGGACAAGTAGTTCTGGGGGTTAAAAAAATCATTGATATTCTTCTGCAAAGATGACATGTCAAAAATGGTTTATTTATACCTTTCTCAGTAATTGGTGGATTATTTATATTTGGCGATGAACTTCAACTCTTTAAAGTTGAAAATGTCATCGCCCTCTGTTGGCTGAGCAGTTCAGAAAAGTTATTACTTCCAGTCAATGAAACATCTTGCTAACAGGAAAAGATCACTTTAAACCTAAATCAATGAATAATTTTGAGCGTAACTGAAAAAGAATAAAAAATAAGTTACACCGCAAAAATGTATTTATTTTTATTATTATTATTATTATTATTATTATTATTATTATTATTATTGTAGAGCACAGAGGATGGGGGTAGAAGAACTAGTCCAGGATAATTTTTCATGCAGTAATCGCAACTGGACCTAAAAACGTAAAGTAGTTTTAACCTGCAAATATATTTACGAGCACTCCAGTTCATTGTTAAAAACTTTCAAAGAAAAGAAGTGTTTTCACAGTTTATTTTTATTTATTTATTCCCCACATTTCCTCCCTGCTTACGGACCCTCGCATGGGCCCCCGAGGGCCTCCGCTGTGCCCTCTCCCGGTTCGGATGTAAAGCATGTTCCCGGGCGGGTCACACCGGTCTTCTGCAGTGTGTCCGGTAGAGTTTGCTGTGTCCGCTCCTTTGCTCGCCTCGCCTTCCCTTCCTCCTCTCGGCTCCTCCCCGTCTGTGTGTCAACTCTGTGACGGGTCACGGTGTGTCGGAGCTGGGGGTTGGAGTCGGTGTGAAAGCACCGTGCTCTCTTCCGACCAGTCACCGTCTGCCTCTGCTTACAGTAAAACCTTACTCAGAGAGTTGACGGGAAAGCGAAACAGTCGACAGAAGCAGCTGGGAATGTCCTAAAAGCCCGGCGTCGGGGCGCTGCGTCGGACAGACGGCTGTAATCTAACCGGAGAGCGCTGGGTTTCATCGCGGGCTGGATGACAAGCTCCTCGGCTTTATTCTAGGAGCACCGGAGTCTGCCGACGACATGGACAATAAATAGTTGGTAACGTCGTTCTCTTCCGCAGAAATACACTCATGCTTTAAAGCTCATTTAACGGCAAATTACAGCGTGTAATTAAAATGTCAGCGTAGCTTAGTGTAACAACCAGAGAGGAGTCAAATTCTCAGCAGCAGCAAGTTGTCACTCGCTTTTAAACGCCACAGCGTGTGTGGCCCTGTTGGTGAACAGATCAGATCACACTCAGATTCATATGGAGGATTTATGAAGTTCACTCTAAAATCACTTTGTTTCTCTTCCGCTGCTTCAGAAACATGAGATCTGTGTACCTGCTTGCCCCTGTTGTGCCCAGGGGCGTCTCCAGAAAGTTTTCAGTCGGACTGGCCAGATGGGGGTGGGAGGGGGGCTTTAATAATTTTGAGGTGGTCCACCAAATCCGAACAGAGTTTTAGGAGTTTTATTATGCTTTTCTGTCGTATGCAGGTGCATCACAACAAAAACGTAAATTTATTCTTGTAATTGAGTGAAAAATTGGAGCAATACATTTTTTTTGTGTGTGTTTATTTTTGTCAGTTTAGATAAATGTGGCTTACGGCAAATGCAAAATTATCATATTTTTAGGAAATTTGAATTTTTCATCAGAGCCATTTAAAAAAGTATTCTTAATACAGAAATTTCACCCTACTGAAAATTATGTCAGTGTATTAGTATGTCTGCACTTAACACTTGGTTGGGTTTTCTTTTGCATGAATTACTGCATGTATTACTGAATGTAGGCGATCGGCCTGTGTCTCTGCTAAAGTGCTAAGGGAGCGTGGGGTTTTTAGCTCGCCTGCATGGTTTAGTTGGGTACCTCTCACATTCTCCTTGATAAATCATAGATCTCTCTTGTTTTATTTAGTTCAGGTAAGTTAACTGGCAGTTCAGGAATATTGCTACTGTCGTCATTAAATCACGTCTCGCTGGATTCAGCAGTATGGACAGGTGCCAAGTCCAGCTGGAAAATGAAATCCGCATTTCCAAAAGGCTGATAACCAGATAAAATAAGTATGCCTTAAAATTTCGTTGAAGATGGCCGTGCTGTTCATACTTTGTAAATCTCTCCCCTTCCCCAGTCTCTTGAGTGGGTTCCTCTGAAGATAGTGGCTTAGGAGATAGTGTTGCTTTTTCTGCTACAGTTTTTTTTTTTTTCTACACTGAACTTTCTACTAATATGTTTGGAAACAGTACTCTGCGAACAGTAGAGCTAGTAGAGATGATTACAAGTGTAGTGCTATAAAGGACACAAACATTTTTAAGAATGAATAAAAGTTTTAATAAACTCAGAGTGGCCATTGATGTTTACCACTTCTTAAGGCCCTTCCCTGTTTTACTATTGTAACACTAGATGCTGCCTGACAATTAATAACTTTTTCTTATCTTTCCATGTGATCTTCTGGAAACTAAATCACTCTGCTACTCTTTTTTTTTTTTTTTCCCCCTCCCAGCTGTACACCATCAGTTTGGATCTCCACCGAAGCTATGGATGCAAGTTGGAAAAACTGCTTCGAGGAGGAGCTTCTCTGCCCTATATGCCTGAATGTCTTTGATGAGCCAATCCAGTTGCCATGCAAGCACAACTTCTGCAAAGGCTGCATCTCTGAGGCCTGGGCCAAGGAAAGCGCGGCGGTCCGCTGTCCTGAGTGCAACCACGACTACGACCAGAAGCCAGCGCTGGAGAAGAACTTTAAGCTCGCCAACATCGTTAAGCGGTTTAACGCTCTGAATGCGGAGAAAGCCCCCGCCGTGCTGCACTGTGTCCTCTGCAGACGAGGCCCCCCGCTGCCCGTGAGAAAAGTGTGCCTGCGTTGCAAGGAGCCTTGCTGCCAGACCCACGTCCAGACGCACCTGCAGCAGCCGTGCCCGGCGCCGGGACACCTGTTGGTAGACATCGAAGAGCTGAGCGCCTGGACGTGTCCCACTCACGAGGAATACAGGCTGCTCCACTGTGAGGTGGAGCAGGTGGCTCTGTGCCCCTTCTGCTACATCTCCCACTGCACGAACCAAAGACACACGGTGTGCGATGTGGACACACAGCGCGTGCAAATGCAGGTATAAATCACACCTACTTACAGTGGTTCGCTCTAAGATGGAGAAAACACGTCGGTGCGGGAAATATTTTCTTCTAGTTCGACTGGCAAAAGTATATTTTCTCTTTATGTCGTCTTTTAATCTGATTTGACAGGGGGGAAAAAGCTGTGCTTCTAAGCAGATAAAAGTACTCACACACACACACACACTTTTAACCTTGATCACACCGCACATCGAGGAGGTCCACTCCTTTGCATTAGCAGCACTGCGCCCTCGGGTAAGTGCTGCAATGTAGTCGGCACCCACCGGAAGTGACGACCCCAGTGCGGGGGGAGGGTGGGGCAGATCCTCGTGTGTTGGTTAATACCAGCCGCCTTGATTTAAAGCGGCTCGTTATGAATAACGCTTCCGATAATTTAGCGTTTCATCTCCCCTCGTGGGCTCTCGGCTGAACCCGGGCGAGACGTTTTCGAAAGGAGAGACACAGAAAGGTGGGAAGCAGATGCTGCAGGAAGCGATCATCTGGCAGCAAACTGTTAACGAATGAGTTATGATTTGTCTTGGCAGGGTTGACCTTAGGCTGGGAGGTGCTTGGAGGTTCTCACATAAACCAGCCCGTCGCGGCTGGGATACAGTGTGTTGGAAAAGTATTTACAGCCCCTTGAATTTTTCCACGTTTTGTCTGGTTACAAGACAAAAACATTTATGTTAAGCAATAGACCAACACAAATCAGTGCAAAGTGTGAAGCAGAAGTAAAAAACATATAGTATATATATACATATATATATCATCTGTCCATTTTCTTTACACCCTTGTCCCTTAGTGGGGTCGGGAGGTTATTTTTTTATGTATATATCTATATATCTATATATATATAGATATATAGATAGATATATATATATATATCTATCTATCTATATAAATATAGATAGATAGATATATATATATCTATATCTATATATCTATATATATATATAGATATATATATATATATAGATAAAACCTGAAAAGTGCTGTGTGCTTCTATTAGGTTTGTATCATGAATATGCATCAACATTGGCATCTGCCAATGTTGGTAATTTCTTATCGTATCGGTATTAGTCCGATAAGTAAAACCGTTTAGATATTAAAAACCTAAAGTGCAGGAAAATGTAGACTGGTTATCGGCCACAGCGGCAGAATAAATTTTGGATATCGATATCAGCCCAATTTTTAATATCGGTGCATTCCTGAGTGGTTATGTATTCAGAATGCTACATGTGGTAGCAAACTGAATTTGCACATCACTCCGAGAACACCATCCTCGCTCTGAAACACGGTGGTGGCAGCATCATGCTGTGCAGATGTTTTTCTTCAGCAGGAAATATGGATGCAGCTGAATACAAAACACTGCTTGGAGAAAACCTGTTAGAAGCTGCAGAAGGCTTGAAACTACATCAGCTGAAACTACAATGTTATGGTTTACGTGTTAGAATGGCCTAGTCAAAGTCACACTTCAAATTTTTATTTGGCATCTTTAAGACCATATATGTTTTCTTTCTTTTTTAGAATCATGTACTTTGTGATTGTCCAGCAAACAAAACCCCACTAAGATGCTTGAAACTGTTCAGGGAGTGTAAGTACTGTCTTATAGCAGCTTGCTCTGACTTCACAACTCTGATGTAAGTTGAAAGGTGTCAAAAACAACCACCCACATGCACTTTCCCATCCTGAGCCGTCCCATCAGCGAGGGAAAGATAGTAAGAAGCAAATACGTTTTTACGTCTGCCGCGTTGCCTCGTCATTGATGCTTTTAGAAATATTTCCAAATGGGAAAGTTACAGCATTTTTTTTTTTCTCCAAAGTAAATCAAAAAGTCCCAAATTATTCCAAGTCCCTTGTGCAAAACGTTTCCCCGGTTCTGAGCTATTATTGGGACAAAAGCTGTCTGTTCAGCCCTTTCCACAGCTGCTCTTTCTCTCTCCCTTTTCTCCCTTTCTGCACACTTGCATGCACACACCCACCCATTTTTTTTTTTTGTTCTTTCTCAACCTTATATTCCCAGGGAGGAAAGAAAAAAAAAAAAAGACATCCTGGCTTCTCTCAGATTAACGCCGTCCATGCTTAGACCCTCACACCCACTTTGATTCCTCCAGCAGCCAAAATGTTGGGCTTCTTCTGCGCTGCGTCGTTTGTTAAAGTAATTTGAGGCTCGGAGTGGCTTCTCATCAGTATTTACTGAGAGGTCTTTCTCCTTGACGGAGCTGTGGTCTATTTTGGTGAAAGCACTTTAAATTCCCCTGGCAGCACTCTTGTTGCTTTTGGGGCAAACGGAGGAGGGGAAAAAAACAAAAAACAAAGTAGCAACAGTATGTTCATATCTTTGGGTGTCTTTGCTTCTCTAAGGAGATTTCTTTAAAAAAAAAAAAAAGAAAATAATTGTAACTTTCCGCATACTCGTTGGTAATTTTGAGATGAGAAAGGAAGAGTAATATAATAGCAATGTTACCCCCGGGGCAAGCGGAGGAGGACCCCTCCCACACAACCTCACCTTGGCTTTTCTCAGGCACCTCGGCAGGAAACCGTCCCTCACGGAGGCTCTGCTGTTTGCATTTTCTCCTATCATAGCTGGAGTGAGTCAGTTCCCCAGAATGCTGAGGGCAGTGCACTGACATCAGAAGTGGGGAATATTTGTCTGTTGATTGTGAAAGAGGCTCTCTGTTCATTGAGCCCGAGGCTCCTCATTTAAACATGAGCTTCCCGGTAGCCCACTGGTGTCGGGAAGCTTAAATAGGACAACGTGGAAAAGTGATCATTGGCAGATTTAAGGTTGATAAAGGTGGGCTTTCATGCTGCTGCGCGGGCTCGGCCTCCGTGTTGCATTTGAAGCAGCAAGCTAAAAATGGGAATGGGAAGGAAAATGAAAAAGCTTGGGAAATATGACTGAGGGGCAAAAATGCGGAAAAAGCAGCTATTGTGATGTACAGCAATAATTTGTTCCAAAGCTTTTCTGCTGTTTTAGAAAATACGACGTATAGGCCGAGCCACTGATGAACACAGAATACTGTGTAAAAGGTGCGACTTAAAACTGGAAGAGACAAGGTGTCATGTGAGCCTTCATGGCTAAGTCATCTGATATGGGTACGAGTCTCTCTCCCTCTGTACGATCACCTTGATTAGAAACGCTGCGGTTTCACGGTATTTGTGCAAAAATGCAAAACAAAAAAGTGCAATACGATCTCATCCATTTTGAAAGAAACGGCTTCACCTTTAAGTTTTATAAAATACCTGCAAACAGGGCAAGCAGGCGAGTATGTTAGCATAGCTCCAGCTATACACTTCCAAAGAGCACAACGAGAACTCAAAAAAAAAACTAAAAAAAAACACACAATGAAATGGGAAAAATATTTGAGCTTTGCTTTTACACAGCAAACACTGAAAAGCATTGCATCGAAGGAAACATGTCAAAATGCAAATTTAAAACAAATCACTGCCAGGTGTTATTAGACTCCAAGAGCAACGATTGTTATCTTCGATCTCATGTTTCAGCCACTCATTTGTGATTAGTGAAAACAGTTTGTTAGTGGGATTCTTTGATTGAAAGCTGCAGGAACAAAAATGTGTTTGGTTCTGGATTTGAAGAAGTTAACAGTTGCTGCATATTTCAGGTTTTCAGGGAGTTTGTTTCATAGAAGAGCATAGAAACTAAATGCTGCTTCTCCTGGTTCAATTCTGGTCCTGGGCAAACTGAGTGAGTGGGTTTCTGATGACATAAGGGGTCGACTTGGTTCATAGTTATACTAACAATGCAATATATATCGGTCCAGGACCATTCAAGTCAAGTAATTTGTGAGGCAGACGGCAGCAAAGGCGTAGAAAATACATACAAAAAGGAGACGAGTCTATGTTAGTCCCTACAATGTGAATCTGGAATTGACCAGGAAAAAAAGCAGCTGGTTACATTTGTCTTACATAAAAAGAAAGATGATTATAGGAGCCTTTATTCAATGATTTTCAAAAAAGAAGGGTTTTTTTTGTTTGTTTGTTTTTTTAGCAAAAACTGCATGCTGAGTAAGCAAGAAGCAAAGTTGAGATTGTGTACGTCTTGTTTTGTTTTCTGAGAAAGGACGTTCCAATAAGGATTTTTTTTTGTCTCCAATACAATCCAACTAATTTAGGATTAGTTGTTTTGTTAAGTCATGTGGAAAAAGGCATTTTTTGTGCACTGCTTTACAAGGTACATTGGAACTTGTTGATGTAGAGCAATGAAGCAACAAAGTTCATCAGAGAGCATGTTATTACAGACAAACAAGTTGAAAGTTTTTATTTCTAATTAATTTGAGGTGGCTGCATGATGGTTTGTAATTATGTTGCTGTCTTATGTCGATTACAGAAGATGGGAAAAAAAAACTTTCACAATAGGATATGTTGATCCGAAAGCGCATAGGTAACCTACAACAGCATGGTGTCATTTTGTGATGATTTTTATCGTTTTCCTTCTCCGACCACCAGAAGATCTTGGACAACCTGAAAGTCAAACAAGAAACTATAGAGAGGAAGAAAAAACTGGAGGTTGCTGAATTGTATTGTACTATAATGGTTAAAATTTTTGGAAGCGATGGAGCTAAAAATTAATCTGGGATAACATTTTAAATAAATTTCTTTCTATTAAACAATCTAAAGCAGTGAGCTGGAAATAATCCAAATATTATCAAAACAGAGCAGAGTGAGCTAATTTAACTGTTTTCTTGATTTTTGATTAGTTTCTCGGTTCAAAATTATACAAAAAACAGCTTTTCTCTGAACGAATAGTTTTAGTAAGCATATACGTCTTTTTTTGGTAACACTTTATTTGAAGGGGGGTGAATAAGACTGTCATGACACTGTCATAAACATGACATAACACCTGTCATGAACATCAATAAGTCTTCATGAATATTTATGATATAAATATATAAATATTTATGTTGTCATAAAGCGTCATTCGGTAATTTATGACACTTTTAATACAAAGTTGACATTATTCAAAATGTCTTTGTTATGACAACTTGACATTAACCAAGAAATCATTACTGATATAAATTTGTCATAATGATTTAATTATTACACTAGCAAAAGCTTTAACAAAACAATGAATATTTCCACTCCCTGAAATAAAGCAAAACAAGTAGGACAAGCAATAAAGATTTCACCAAGCTTTATTACACGGTCAAATGATTTAATAAGACTCATTAACAATTTCTTTTACATCAACTAAAGTGGAACAAGTAGCAGCTGTTATGAATATGTCATTAAGTGTTATTACAGTGTCATTAATATTAACTGTTACCTCAAGTAAAGTGAAACAAGTTACAACAGTTATGACAAAGTCATTAAGTGTCATTACAGTGTCATTAATAAACTTTTATCTCAAGTAAATTGAAACTAGTAGCAACAATTATAAAGATGTAATTTAGTATTACAGTGTCAAATGCAATGCTAACAGAGTTATTGATATTCTCACCTCAAATGTAGTGAAACACACTGGACTACTTATAACTACCATCATAACTGTAGAACAAACCCTTTGTACATTGGAATAAAACAAAAGATAACTTGTTCTAAGATAACAGAGGGTTTAACGTCTGGTCAGTATATTGTTACTCTGAAATGCTGATTGAAAAACTAAAACAGAATTACTTATTCTTTAACTTAAGAAAATAGGTTCTTTCAACAGTAACATTTTTTGCTTTATGTCAGCCATCTCCTTCGTAATAGTCTTCCTGTAATGCTCTGAAAACAGGAGATCTTCTTCTTGTCTTCATTTCCTGGAAGCAGCTCTTTGAAGGTGTCCAGAAATGCTCAGAAATTACAGCTGTTCTTGCAATAGTCATGGCGAAAGCCTTTTCATGAATTCAAACTTGGCGAATCTCTTCTGGACATTCTCATAATCGGTGATGACTCATTTCATTGTGGTCACTTTTTTTAAGTGAACAAAAACAAAAAACAATGTCATCATATTCCAGCATTTATTTAAATACCATTCCAAAAATGTCCCTTGCTGCACATTGTCAGAATGGTAGACTGGCAGACAAATGCCTAGTTAACATGGTTGTTATAAAGTGCAATACAATTATTTCTTAATACAAGTGGAATAACTGGAGCTGAACAAAATTATTCTGATCAAATATTTGTCTGGCAGAAGTTCAGACAGACTGTCACTGTTGTTATTCAGATTGCTTCATTTAATGTATAGTTTCAGGCACATGAATGCATCTTTTTACTTAATGAGCATTCTAAATTATTTCTAACCAGATACTCTAACTTAGGGTTGTTTGCAAGAAGCTTATTAGTAAATAAATAGATCTAACACCAGTTTTTATACCCAAATACTTTTATAACAAATTTATGTCAGATCATGATGTCTTGGTTAATGACAAGTTGTCATAACAAAGACATTTTGAATAATGTCAACTTTCTATTAAAAGTGTCATGATTTACCGAATGGCACTTTATGACAACAGTCATAAATATTCATGAAGACTTATTGATGTTCATGACAGGTGTTATATCACGTTTATGACAGTGTCATGACAGTCTTATTCACCCCCCCTTCAAATAAAGTGTTAACCTTTTTTCTTATAGCTGTTTAAAACCAGTTGAGTCTGCTGGCTCTGGTCTGTGTAATGTGGTGTTAAAATATCAGCTCCTGCTTTCAGTATGAGTGTTGTCAGCAGCTGAAGAGTCCTGTTGCTCAGATACCTTAATGTAACAACCATGAAACTCCCTCAAGAGGTCAAAGGAATGTCCTCGTTCTCCTTCTCCTTCTTTGCTCGCTTTCAGTCTCGGTCTTATGCTCGCCGTTATCAAAGTCATATTTTGCATTGTGCACTTTTGCACCCTATCTTTAGTTGAACCCTGACATGCATGCACACACAGACGCCAGTGTAGGAAGTAATGCGCATAAAGCAGCATTAAACAGCATAGAGGTGGTGCTGCTTTTGCTCCCCCTGCGTATGAAATATATCTGACATATAAATGCATAGGCAAGGCCTTGTTGCCTTGACAGCGAGGGTTTCACGGTGCCTTTTGCCATGCAGAAACGGTTCATTAAAAAGCATACCTGCCCTCCTCTGCTCTTGCTCTGATGTCGGCTTCTGTCTGCAGATTGATTTCTATCTCCTGCTGTAAATAGAGGGAGATTATGTTTACTAGCTCTCTCGCTGGCCTTTGGCTCCTGCAGCTCTTTTTGATTTTGCCCTGAAGAGAAAGGAGGTTGACTGATCGCAACAATGGGCTGCATTTATCGTTACAGGGTCCCTCACAAACCTTGGAGCAATCAGAAATAGATTTGTGCAGTCGTGTTTGCCTTTGCCGCTTCCCTCCTAATGGGTAATTGCACGTGCCTACAGCGGGCAGCTGTTTCCCCTGACTAATCGGGGTTGTGGAGGAAGTCATGGTTATCTGAGGTTTGCTGAGGTCAGGGCAGCGGAGTCTCTATATATCATTGTCTTTGTGTTTTTAGTGCATCCTGTTGTGCTTCGACTCTCTGATCCTTGTCTCTCTCTCTCTCTCAACAGGCCATGCTAATGAGGCAGCAAGACAGACTGGATTGTCGTGTTCAGAACATCGATGAGCAGCTCAGCAAGCTGGACTCGGATAAAACCCTTCTGAAGGTGAAGCACAGCACGCGCCGCACAGAAACTTAGACTGGGCTAAAATCGGATCGATGGCTTTGGGGTCAAATTTTGTGTGCTTTGTAAAAGCAACGTTACCTTTTTTCCTCTGCTTCAAAATGTCCATGTCTCAAACAGCTCCAGTTGTTATTAAAGTCAAATCAGTCAGATAGTGTATCAGTAAAAATGTCTTCATATGATGGAATTACACCTTACCATTGAGTTTGTAATCATAAAGAAGAGTGGCTGTGAGGTGTTGTGGTGGTGCAGGGGTTAAGCACAACCCACATATGGAGGCCTTAGTCCTCGACATGGCCGTCACAGGTTCGATTCCCGGCCTGGTCACCTTTGCCGCATGTCTTCCCCCTTCTCTCATTACCCGCTTTCCTATCAATTTGCTATCAAATAAAGGCCACTAGAGCCAATAAAACCTTTATAAAAAGAGTGGATTTGTATTAATTTTGAGGATTATTGTTTTTTCAAAAATGAACAGATATTGCAGAATAATTCTGGGTGACGCCTATTAACTATTGATCACCTAAACTACAGCAGTGTAGACAGCACATGTACTATCTTCAAGTCATATTTCTACTTCACACACTGCTTATGAAGCCAATAGGGAGTTGATTTTTAACAACAAAGTGATGTAATGTGATGCAGCCAATGAGCTAAATGGAAACTTAATTCTATGATGTCTGACAAATTCACAGACCTTTACCCTCAGCGTTTATCTTAGCTAAAACCAATTGATACTTTTAAGGTTTTTTAAAACACCTTATCCATTTCACTGGACAAAAGAACTGTCTCGTATAACGAATGTTCATTGTTGTACCTTATGATAACTTATTGACCATTCCAGTAAAATATTAAATAGAACAACTCAACTTCATCTTGGGATGCCAGAATTAGCATTTTGATAATTTTGTCTAAGTAACAAAGGGAGCAAAATATGTTTGATGCAAAAACATAGAAATAAAAGTTGATTCATGCTACAGGGCAGGGCAGCGGAGTCTCTATATACATGCTACAAATAAATGCACATCTACAATAGCTTCTGCATGAAGGAAAGTATATTTTGTAAAACATTTGCCTAATTCACTTCTGAGAATACAGGAAGCTTATAGCAGCCGAGTTCCTTTTTTTCTTCTTCTTTTTTTACTGTTTCTTCTTAAAAAACAAAAAAACTTTCCAGAAGTTCCAGAAGTTGTTTGCATTTATTTGGTAAAATGCCCGTCGACAAAGTCAATGGTGGGCTTTGATAGCATGCGCGCTTGTTTATGAATGCCTTTCCCCACAGGAGGCTGTGTGCGAGCTGAAGGAGCGTGTCCGAGCTCAGTATCAGAGGATGTATGCGCTGCTTGAGGCAAACCAAGCGGAGACTGTGCAGATGCTGGAGAGCACTTACACCATGTATGCGAGGAAGAACTCGCAGCAGGTCCTGCAGCTCAACGAGAAGCGGCAGGAGTCAGAGAAGCTCCTGAGCTCGGTTCAGTCCTTCTGTCAGAGAACAGAGAGTTTAAACTTCATGAAGGTACAAATCAAAACTTCTCCTTTCGCTTTTTTATATTGTTGATATTCTGACATGTTTTGGGCTTTAATGACCTTTGGATTTTTTTTTATTTTTTTTCAGAACACCAAACCTTACCAGCTACTGATGGATAGGTAGGTGTCTATTTAGGGAACCAGTTTTTTTTTAATTTAATTCCAATCTAAAATGTGATAAAACATAAACGTTTGTATCTTGGTAACTGAAAACTAAGAGGGAGCCTTTGACAGTTACATGTGATTCATTGAGTAATTGAAAAGCAGCACTATATTTAGTATGTTACTTCAGCTGAGCCAGCTATTGACTTCTTCCTTTGGCAGTGAACTTTAGATATAAAAATCATTGCTTGCATCCAAGCTGAGGGGGTTTAAACAGCTGCATGCAGAGAAAGGACTGCAACAGCAGAGTAGTGTTTAGTGTGCTGCAAAGCAGAAATAAGATCATTCTGATTGAGGGAAGCACTAAAAAATTGTTACAAGGTGCCAGTATGTAATTTTTTTTTCTTGCATTACTTTGAAAGGCAACACACTTGTTTTGTGTTTGGGCTTGTAGCACACAATGGTTACAGTAAAATCCCTGTCCAAATGGAGAAATGTATATAGTGTGGAAGAAACACAGCCAAAGCTGACATATGGAACACCCATTGCACCACATGGCTAAATTAGTGATGGCATCAGATTATCTCTCTGAACTCCAGATTCAGCTCAAAAGGCGAATATTCTTATGCCGACATGTACACAAAAGAAGAAGTCAAAAGAAATGTCTGATAGCAGCAATTTGTTCACCTAAAACCCCAGCAACCCACCCAAGAATGTAATGATACTCTTTGGCAAGCCTGGTTTACCTCTTCACTGTAGCAAATTACCATGTGCAGAAGTGAATGGAAGCAGCTTAAAGTCTCATTAAAATAAAAAAAAATCATTTTGTGTTTTGCTTCCTCTGTGTTTCCAGATGTAACTCCATATATAGTAGTGCAGGCATATTTGATAGTGTATGAACAATTGTTTATTGTTTTAATGACTGTGTAGATCAGGGGTGTCAAACTCATTTTCATTTTGGGCCATATCAAAAATCTGGATGTTCTTAAAGGGCCGGTTGTACCAAAATATATAGATTAAACCAATTAAACAGTTAAAATATCAATAAATAGCTGTTCCTCCAGGATTTTGCAATCGTTTTAGTGTTTTTTGCCATCAAAATTACAGATTTTGTGGTGCTAATTTAGAAATGTTTGTAAGAAATTTTTACAATATTTGCGCTAATGTGTGACTTTTTTATCACTCGCCATATCAATTACAAATTCCATGTTTTTGACCAATTTTGAGAAAATTTGCAGTAAAATCAGAACAAAATGTGGAGATCTGTTGACTTTTGTGTGAGTTTTGCAGATTTTTGAAAAACTGGAAGGACTTATTGGTATAATTTGTAGCCTAGAGGGCCACATAAAGAGCTTCGGCAGGTCAGATTTGGCCCCCTGGCCTTGAGTTTGACACCTGTGGTGTAGATTTATTAAATCTGGTTTATACACTTTGCGTGGGTTATCCTGTTCTGTGTGGGACTCTGTACTGCTGATGCTGGCCTCGTAGAGGTAAAGGTACAGAGTGTTAATGAATTACATCACCTTTAATCTTGCAGAGTTAACCATTCACTTACCTAGATGACCCCAAATGGAACACTGTTGAATGTGGATAATAGTTTAAGTGTGCCCCAACTAGGAATTCCTGCAGGTTTATCCACATTATTGTCAGTTGTGGATTTTATTTGGGTGTTTTTCTTCCAGGTTAAACTCGCATCTAAGTGGGGCCCTCCCTGCCCTCAGAGTAGGCCAGCTCAACTCTCATCATTTTTTATCCGACCTCTCGACGAGAGAGAAGAACCTGCGAAAAATGCTCGAAGGTAGGCAGGAGACGCATCGAGTAACTAATGAATGGATGAGTGTAACCTATTAAAAGTTTGCCTGTTTAACTTTTCCAGAGCCGTTTAATCAAGCGTCCATTCTTGAGATCGTCCAGTCTCACAGCAGCCATGCTGGTTCTCAACTGGGAATGAGTTCAGGCCTGCAGAAGAGGAAATACAGCATGGCTTTCCTGGAGAGTAACTCGGAAAACTCCTCTTCGCAGGATCCTTCGCATTTAATCTACAGCAGCAAAAAGCCCTTCCTGACTGAGCAGAGCCACCGTTCCTCCTCTGTGTATTCCTCCGAGGTCCTCCCCCAGACTCCCCACACCTCCGGTCGCCTCCTCGACTCGGCGGCGCATCACATGGTGGGCCTGGGGTCAAGCTCTAGCCACCACTCAGGAAACCTTTTCCCATCGTCCCACTTCCCCAGCGGAGGAGCGTCGCAGCAATCCATGTACGAGAGCAGGAAAGTGCTGATGTGCACCCTGAATAACTGCTGCTGCTCCCGAGCGCCGGCTTCCCGCGCCCAGCCTCCGTACCCGGCGGCGGATACCTTCCCCTCTCAGGAGTTCCCCCCGCACGCCCCTCTTCCTGCGAGTCAGACCTTGCAGCATTTTCCCGTCAGGGGCCTGATGGATGCGTCGCAAACCTCCAGGCACCCTGACTTCTACGGCCTGTACGGCCAGTCTTCAACCAAGCATTATGGGACCAAATGAATCAGAATCTGCGTTTGGTTCTGTTACTGCATCAGAACCCCTTTCAGGATATGATTTCAATATCTGTTCGACAACACTTCTGCAAATCATTGTAGCCCGTTCATCCCGGTAACACTAGTAACTCCTAAACCCGTTGTAAGTTTGCAGCTAGTTTTTTTTTTTTTTCAACTTCACTGTAAGTGCTGATGTGAATTTTTTAGTCTTAAACTCCATCCAAGCAGCAAATGAGGAAGTGACATGTTCTTCATCACGAGTCCTGCTGTGGGACGTCAGTGCCTAAAAAAGACTGTTAACTCCACTCTTAATGTACTTGCATCTCCTTAGCTCTTGATTATTTCCTGCTTGCGGCTGAAAGTGAGCAGGGAAACGTCTCCATGCAGACGGATGTCAATGTGGCTTGAGGAAAAGAAAAACAAAACACTGGACTCCAAATGCTTGTCAGTTTTTTTCATGTATTTTTTATAGAAGAATATGAATAAACCAAAGTATGTGAAAGATGTTGAATAAATAAGCAGATCAAAACCCTCTGAAGGAATCTTGAAGGTTTTTTTTTTTTTTTTCAGTCTCATTGAACGTTGCCGTCTCAAACATCGCGTCCTGCTGTAGTTTAAAGTGGGGAAAATACGGTGCTGGAAAAAGTATTTGACTCCTTTCGTTTATGTTTTGCTTTTTTGCCGCACCTAGATATTTCAGATCATCAGATAAACTTTAACATCAGACAATGATAACCTGTAAATAGTTAATACAAAATTATGATTTAATTCATTAAGAAAAACAATCCATCTAAAGCAACCTGCTTATATGAGAAAAAAGTAACTCTGCCCAGTTATATATAATTTTTTTGTGGTTTTGTATTTGTTCTATTACTGCATTAGTTCACTAAATATCTTTTTTTGTAAAATTAACAGTTTTTCAGAAAAAAAAAAACAGCAACATACCTTCAGTCAAGCATGGTAGTGGTGGTGTGGTGACTTTGGACTGCTTTGCTTCGTTTCAGCATTGAGAACTGAAGCATGCAATTCAGGCGTGTAAGCTTTTCTTGCTTTTTGTCTTAAAACAATACTGCAAATAGGAGATGAACAGAATTCCCCCACAATTATGTAAATCTCATTCCCAGTTATCACAAACAACTCGTGCTAGTTGTTCCCGTCAAGGTAGCTGATTATTGATTTATGGGGCAATTATTTCTTCATATGGCGCAAGGTTGGTTGTTTTTTTTTTTTCATTGAATAAGTGCAATCATCATTTTTTAAACTACTTTTAATATTTACTGAGGTTTTCTTTGACATTAAGATAAATGTGATTACCAAAACTATTGAAATGTTAGAAAATAAATACAAACAGGACAAAACTGTAAGGGAACCAATGTTATTTTTTTCTCTCTCTCTGTTCTGTAAGAATTAAATATCACAAGGTCCAGCCATCCTTTACACTTAACGTGGAATTTGCAGGTACTGTTCTCCTATGAAAATGCGCTTCCATTAATAAACTCAATGAACTCTTACAGCGCAAGACTCCACTGGTGAAGAAAAGGCATGTTGAAGCTTGTTTAAAGTTTGCTGCAGAAGATTTGGACAAGATAATAAAAGTCTAGTCAGACAATTCCAGAAATGAATGTTTGGATGTAATTTTTCTGAGGGAAGAATGGCGCTGCACATCACCACCAAAACACACCGACGGTGAAGTTTGGCGGTGAGAACATCCAGGGTTAGGCTTGTTTCCAGCGTTTGTTTCCCGCAGACCTCACAATGAAGGAACAGTCATTGTAGAATAGTACTGACATATTCTTGATAAGAACTTTGTGAAACAAGGGTGAATTTTTTAGCCAGAAAATGATCCGAAACTCAAAAGGAAACTCTCAACCGGTTTCAGAAAAACAAAAAAGAATAGCAGAAAATAGCTATTCTGCTATTTTTTCAGAATAGCAGACTGAAAAAAATCTGAAGCTCAGACAGCAAAGAAGACTCTCTAGGAACTGTCAAGATTTGAAGACATTTTTTATGTGTGGGGGGGGGGAGGGAAGGGATCAAAATCACATGTGAACAAGGCACTGGGCTAGTTTCTACATACAGAAGATATAGAAACTAGCCCAATGCATTTGATTACCAAATCACAAAGGAGTTGGACAAAAAAAAAACTCCTCTACAAAGCAGATTTTTTTTTGGGGGGGGGGATGCAAGAGTTTAATTTAAAACAAATAAAGAGCCCTGACTGTAGCTCATCCAGCTGAGACAGAGAGAACACGGTGGAGGAGGTTTGAACAATGATTTGTTCCAGCGTGGCCCTCAGCAGACCCATTATCTGCCAATTTAGGACAGTTCACTTCCTCGTCAACATCCTGGTCTCTGGCAAAATCTCTGTCTCATCCCTCTTTGTCTCATTACGGGAGCCGCTTGTCAAGTTAGGTCAGAGAAGTGGAATAACTGATGAGCAGCACCTCCTTCTCCCCTCCTCTGCCGGGATTGATTTGCAGCGGCAGGACAGTGGTTGAAGAGGAGAGGGAGGGTCTGAGCGGCGGATGACATAAGCGTAGGGTTTTAATGAGGGGCTGGATGGAATATCGTCATCTTCTATATATCTGTCACTCATCCTCTTTTTTTTTTTTTTTACAGTGCACCTCCCCCACAGTGAGATAATAAGAGAGCTGGGGGGCAAAGTCAGGGTTGAGAGGAAAAGGAAGAGAAAGGGCTCGGTTGTGAGGAGAGTGAAGCTTATCACTTATTTATTGGCTGTAAAATCTTCCCCCTCCTGTTTTGTTTTCTCGTTTTATTAGCCCGGTCTGATTTTATACGTCAAACATTTCTATATTTGCCCCACACACCCACACACACACACACACACACACACACACACACACACACACACACCCTGAAGCAGCAAAGAAAGGAGATGAGATTTAATTACAGAACTACAGTCTGATCTGTGTTTGGAGCCCAAATAGCGTCGTCATTATTCACTGCTTTTCCACCTCTGTGTACGTGTGCGCTACTGTACAGCCGCTATTCTAAAGGAGGTCGCATCTAATCCCTCTGAATTATTAAAGAGTTGATTTCAAATTAACTTTACCGTGTTACCTGCCATTAATGCTAGCTCAAACCTGGCTGTTTTGACGGTTGTGTTTATAGTTGGGTGTGTGCTCAGGTGTCAGAACACAGCCACAGTGTTTATTCTGTATTTGGGGTACATAGGCGATGCACCGGCAGCTGCGGTCGTAGCAGGTGTGTTTGAGCTGTATATGCAGGAGTTCAACACACCCCGGCCTGCTGCAGGACCCCAGCCGGCCGTACCTGTGTGTGGAAAGCTTCGCAGCTGTTCTTTGTGTGTGTGTGTGTGTGTGTTTTTTTGTCAATTGGTCAGAAAGTGACGGAGTTGAAATGGGTGCTGGTTTTCTGTATTTCTCCCCTTTTCCTCCTGTATGTCACTATAAGAGAGTTCCACATGCTATTGCTAATGTGTAGCGTGATTATAAATACAGCTGGAGATTCAGTTGTGAACAAATGAATCTAGAATTACATCCAGCAATTAAAAGTCAACGAATGGAGATAAACGATTACTCAAGCGTCCAATTATTTGCAATTACTTTCATTAAAATTTCTTGCAGGCTTGCTTACATGTCCGGTCCTCTGAGGACTGGTAACTGTCCTGACTTGCAAATGATCCCAGAGTGGAATGATGGATTCACTGTTTAGAGATGGACTCATTACAGTTTGCAGATTGATGGATGGCAGCTGTCACCTCTCTAAGATATTCCCTAATGCATTGTCTTCTCTTTTTGTTGACACACTCATCAGATCAGTGAGTTCCTCCCCATACCTTCCCCTCACCCATTTATCTCTCTAGTTCATTTTTTTTTTTTTTGGGGGGGGGGGGAAAAAAATTTCTCCCTCATTTTTTTTTTTTTTTTTTTTTTTTTAAAA
>NW_015113877.1:53459-78498 GCF_001443285.1 Poecilia latipinna | reverse complement strand
CAGTGAGTTCCCCCCCACACCCTCCCCCCCCCCATTTTTCTCCTTTGTTTTTTTTTTTTTTTTGGGGGGGGGGGGGGAATAAAGTTTTCCCCTAATTTTTTTTTTATTTATTTATTTTTGGAAAACTCAGTTTCCAAAAATCCAAACCAAACCTTCAGAATGTCACTTTTCCAACCAAAGAAACACATGGCAGAACAGAAAGACTTTAAATCTGTTTGCTGAGATGTATTTGCGAACAAACTGGGTTTAAGCAACAAGATTAAACCCACAGCATCAGATTGTAGCTATGGCAGCACAACAATCAAATTATGAAGAATGTTCTTTGCATTTTTACAAAGCAAACGTGCCAATTCCTTTAAATCTTAAATTTAAATTTTAGATCATTTTAAAAATTGTCCTCTGACACCGTTAAATCAAATTTACTAGCTTTCTTCTTCTCCATGAACAAAAGGGAAAAAAGTCTAGATCTATGGTCTGTGTTAAAATTTAAGTGTCTTTTTTGGTGGAGCTCGAAGAAGTGAAGCAGCTCCTTGGCTTTGTCTTGGACCGGCTCTGGTTTGGAGGAAAAAACCCTGAGCATCCCAAAAGATAAGACGAAAGACTTTATATAGACTGATTCCACATGTCTGAAAGACTTTATTTATGTTATTCATAATGATTTTCTGTAATAAAAGACAACCTTTTAAATAAGAATATTACATCAGACCAATAAAAATAACTATTTCTAATTATGAAAATAAGAACTTAATGAAAAGCATGTTTAATACCCACAAGTAGGCTTAAAGGTTATTTTAAAAATTTACATTTAATCGCTTATATTGCAGGGTGTATTTTAAATTGTAAAATTAACCTTCTAGTACATCGAAAAATACTTGTCAGGTGACAAGATCCTGGATCCTGTGATCCCGTTTTATATTAAACACCCAATACTTATCAGTATCAATACTTATCTCTGAATAATAAGAATAGTAAAGCAAGCTTCAGCTCATTTTAAAACTTTTAAACGCAGCAAATATAAATAAATCCTTGCGTAAGACAGGTAGAAGAAATAAGGACCTTGTTGGTTCCAAGTAGGCAATTTCTTAATGGTGTATTTAAATGAGTAATGCGCTAAATAGCATGGACCGCTCTGCAGCAGTGGGAGTTTACTCATCTAATGAGGCATGCTGAAGTATGGAGGAAGAGGGGGGGGGGAGTCCAGATAAATCTGAAGGCGCTCTGATTTGCCTCAGATGGGAGATCTTCATGATTAATACCAGAAAAACAAGGAGACGAGGAGGAGAAAAGGAAGGATTGATACATATGAAAGGAATGAGTGGGATGAGTGGGAGTTAAAGGAGGGAGAAGGGTGAATGTTTGAGGGAGAGGCTGGGTGGTGGTTCAGAGAAACAGTGTTGGGCGGATGAACACTTCTTGGAGGAGTCTAAGTTCCAGCATCAGTGTCACTTTTTCATCTGGGGCCCCTCAAAGCTTTTGACATGTTCATTTTTCTACTTTCACTCTTCATGCTGCGAGGCACCGTGAACTGTGGAGCATTGTGTACACAGGTGTGTTGCCTTTGTAGCCCCAGTTTGCCACAGGAAAGCTTCACTGAGCTGGCAATGCATCTTGAGGAAAGTTTAAAAAAAAAGAAAACATACAATGCATATAAGCATTCCTCCCTGATGTCATGTTATAACCGTAATGTTACACTGGATTTCACTGGGGGTTAAAAACTCAGAGCAGTGCTTAATTATGAACTGAGTGGACAAGGATGAATAGTTCTGAAAATGTTTTACAAATAAAAATCTGAAAAGTTTTGTCTGCATTTGTTATCAGAACCACCTTTCCAGAGCTCAGTCAGAGTGGATGGCAAGGGTCTGTGGAAACGTATTCTAGTCAAATCACAGATTGTCAGTTGGACTTAACATCTGGAATTTGACTATGCCAGGACCAAGATTGAGAAGCACTGATCTAAGATGTTGTTTCGTTGCTCTGGATGTATGTTCAAGGTTGTTTTCATGCTAGAACGTAAAATGACGCTGTTCTCCAGTCTGTTGCAGCATCTAACAGGTTTTCTTCCCGTTTTGCTCTGTTTCAGAGATTTCCTTCTCGTAATGCGTTTTACATGAAGGCAAAAATGTTTAACGCTACATTTCAAATGTTACATATTTCTTTTGTGAGGTTGAATTCAGGCTAACTTTACAAATATGGGGGAGGGGATGCATTTACTGAATGCATGCAAAATATTGCAGTGGATGACAGAGGGAGCCAACATCAGCGGTATGCGTGGGCCTTTTTTTGGGATGAGGGCCACATGAAAGGCAAATGAATATAAATTCTGCTACTATGGAGCAGTGTGCTGTGTTCGTGGTACTGGTCTGCACACAGTAGCACTGACAGGGCCGTGGACTCAAACAGCATAATGCAAACAGAGCGGCCATTCATCAACCATTTAGGATTCTAACCCTCGTCCGCTTTGAAATCCGTGCCAAAACGCCAACTCAGAAAAACCAAGAGATGCCCACAGAGCGAGCCCACATCAAACACAGAGATCCATGGCCAACAGTTATTGATCCGGAGGTCTATTTTTTGCTGGTGGAAATCGTTGGTAACACGAACCAGTCCGATGTCGTGTTTCAAATTTCAGCTGGGGAGAAACGGGCAAAGGCTGCTTCAAATGAAGCCGCGGTAATACGTTCAACATCTCATGAATTATGAAAATAGTAGACACTTTAGAGCTCTCCTGTGCTCAACAGCTGTTTTTGAATCAGAGCACAGAGCAGTGTTAGCTGTTGCCATGGTAACTTTGGGATACACTAGAGTGTCCCCGTGAAGTGTCGGAAGTGGAAACGCTAAAAGTATCGACAGACAGACAGACAGACAGACAGACAGACAGACAGACAGACAGACAGACAGACAGACAGACTGTTTTTTGCTGTGGATACGAGACGTTGCCAGGTGGAAGGTGGAGAAAAACAAGGGTTAAAATGAGAAAACTTACTGAGTGTCAACTCTAAAGGTCAGGCCACAGAAGAATCCAACACATGACGACAAACAGCCTGAGAGTTTAAATATTATAGTGGCATAGTTACAATCCACAAAATGAATTGAATTGAATTTCAAAATAACAACGCCCCACTTTGTGCATATCAGAATGAGATTTTGTTACACCATAGTAATAGAAAATATAATTACTCTTATTTGTTTCTTTTACCCTACAGTCCTTGGTTTCGCTTGTTTAAACCCACTGAATAAATTAACAATGAGTCGTATTCATGCAGATTTTATATTTTAAAGTTATATTTAAGGAATTGAAAGAGCAACGTCTGGCAGGAAAAAAAAAGTTTTGACTTTTGTATTTGTATACACTGGGACTTTCCAGTGCTCAGACATGCAGACATGGATGGTTACCAGAAAGACTTAAAATTAAATTAAAAATAATCAGGGAGTTTTATGCCCCTCAATGTCTCAGTTTAAACTCCTCTCATTAAATAATAAATAAGTCTCCATTTGTGAAGATTGAAGGGGGGTTACAATGCAAACTTCAATATCTGAATGTTTTTTTTTTTTTTTTTTTTTTTTACTTCCATTCAGGTTTCTACTGTTTCTGCAAACACTTCAAGAAAAAAAGAGCATTTTACTGGGCAACAATTTATTGTTTTGTTAATATCTGCAAAGCAACAATAACAGAAATAAACAAATGAAAATGGTATGTCTTATCATTTCTTTAAACAAGAAAAAGGATAGTATTAATGATTATAATAATTGTTGTTTAATAGTTATTAAAGGACCACTCACATTTTTAATTTAAGAGTTTGTACAGAAAGGAGAGCTGTCATGTTGCAAAGGTTTTCTCAACCGTAATTACGGTGAAAAATAAAATGAAGAGACATGCACAAGGAATACGAAGTACAAAGCAACTGTAATGTGTAGTAATGAACAAGAAAAACAAGATCTAAGCCGAAATAAATAAGAAAATTATCAAAATACAGACAGTTGAAAACCAAACACCCTCATGATTTAAATATATATATATATATATAAAAATCACTTTCTTTGACCCATTTACAATAAATTTCACACTAAAATTTGCCAGAACATTCATATGGAATAACATTTTTTTTTGTTTTGTTTTGTTTCAACTATTTTACTAAGCACTCTGTGTCACAGGACCAAACACTCCTCTGGACCACACATTTAACCTACACGAAAGCGGGGGGCGCAGCACTGGACCATAAAATCCTTATGCCTAATAAAATTGGTGCAAATGTTCCCAAAACGCTCCCTCAGCCTTCTGTGCAGCGGCCCGATGTGGTTTATGACTCAGAAAATAAGAAGCAGCAGCACCTGCTCTCTGTGAAGGTGACATTAACTGGAAGATTGTAATACATTGATTTCCCACCTGTCACATGACGTTGGTGCCCTGTGATTGGCTGACAGGAGGGATGGCGGTGTTGTTTACAGACAGTTGTCATTAGGGGGCATCACCCACCATGGCCGCACCGGAAGCAGGACTGAGTCAGGATACATTTTCCCACTGCTGCGTCCTGACCGTCAACATTCACAATTAAACTCTGGGTGATTCTTTAAAATACCAACAAATAACAAAAAATAAAAAATAAAAAATACCAGTGAAAGTTAAGAATTTCGAGTCAGAAAGGGCAGCTCATGCTGTATTGAAGTGCTTGTTTCAGTTAAATTCGATGATTATGGCTTAAATCTGATCCAGTTATTCAGAAATGTGAATAATGACATAAGAGCAGTAAAAGGGTGACTTGTATCAGAGAAAAGTTATCCCACTAACAAGCCTATACATGTGCTGCATATTTGTTGCTTGAATTGTGGGTTTGGGAGTCTCTTATTTTCCTCTTGTCCATATTTCACAGGTTCTCTGCGGGGTTCAAGTCAGCTGAGTTTTATGCTGGTTAAACCCAGAAACAATACTGAAGTCATCAAAGCAGATATCGCTAACTTAGTCAGTATGGGGAGCCACCAAGCCCTGCTGCAAAACTAAATGTAACATCTCCGTAATGCTTGTCAGCAGAAGGGCTCTAATGTTTCCTGGTAGGTGGCTGCTCTGACGCTGGACAACGGACTGTCACCAGAATACGACATGCCTCTGTCTGGGGAACCTTCATAATGGACTTCAGGCAACTTGGATTATGTGCGGCATGCTCAACTTTCTAATAATATGCTTGGATATAACACTCTGCACAGCTAGCTGCTTTAGTTAGGAACTTTTATGGCTTACCTTCCTTGTGGTGTGTGTCAGTGAGGGTCTGCTGGAGAACTGTTAGGTTAACAGTCTTACCCCATGGTTGTGAATGCAATAACTTTATATTTCTGTAGAAGCAATGCTTTTTTTTTTTTTTTTTTTTACTCGTCTCATGTTATATTCTCATATTCTGAACTTTGGGTTTTCATTAGCTGTATGCTGCAATCATCAAACATTAATAAATGCTTCCTGTGTGTAATAATTTCTATTCTACTGCATAGGAGTTTCAGTTTATTGAATTTGTGAACTAAATGAATGTTCCTCCTGAGATGCCTGGGCGTCATGGACGATCATGTGAGTTATGCGGGGCAGCTTACATGTAACTTCCATTGACTTTGACAATTTAAAATCAAATCCTGGAAAAAGAAGATTAAAACAAACCCTCATTAAGCAGCTGTAATGTCTTGAACAGTTTGAACAGATCAGGATGTGGAACAAAGAAACTCAGTTCTCTTTGTATTTCAAGCACACAGAAGATCCCTTCAACAAAACCCGCCGAGACAAACCAGAACAGCTGCTTCTATCTGCAGGTGAGCTCATTAAACAACACAGCATAGCTTCCCACCACAGGCCGTGTCTTCCTGCAAGGCTGTTTGTACAGTTGAGAATATGTATGTAGATGATTCACCGTAACAGGATATAACCCCCATCTGCCTTCATAAAGCTTTAACGGACATTGCTTCTAAGTTATTCATTGTTGGTGGTTTGCAGGCAGCCTGCAGTCAGACTTAGACTTTTGTGTTTATAATTGTGAGAAGTCTGAACATATGGCTACATCATAGGTCTCTTTAAAATGTGAAATTCATATTGATTCTTCGGGTAATCCTGCTGTAAGGCCAAAATCATGCTAGTTGATGAGGGCTGGCCTGTTATAACAGCAAATGTGTAATGAAAGCAAAACCTACCGTGGATCACAAATGTGTAGAGACTATTAGACTAAAAAAACAACTACTTTTACTACATATAATGTAAAATTGATGTGTACACGTCACATACGAATCCTTAGTTGAATTTTCCTGACATTTGTTCATTTGACTTTAAATAAAGTCAGTTAGCAGAAACATTATAGAAAGGGTGTCACGGTTGGTGTAGATGGAGATATTTTGTTTTTAATTAGGGTAAAAAAATTTTTATAAAATGACAAAAGTTTAGACACCCCTGGATTACAGAGAATAAAAAGGGATCTTATAGTACATGCAAGCCATTAAAACTGGGCTCCATCCAGAGGTGGCGTTATAACGCAACTTCTCAGTTGAGATTGTATCGTTGAGCCTAGACACCATTTACCTTTTTTTACCCTCTATATGCAACAAAAGTCATTATGGTCAATTTTAGTTTTATCACATTACAAATTAAGGTCTTAATGCATTATGCACGCTATAACCTTTTTTTATTTTTTTATTTTACATTTGCAATAACAGCTTCTTCGTCTCTGATTGGGTTTTCCAGCCTGTGTTTGTACAGGATTCATGTGCCTGTAAATGACTCATCAGGTTCAGCCAGTATTTTACTTTTGCTCTGGGTTTGAAGCGCATATTTTACTCCAAACCACTTCCCTCTACGGGTCATAAAATCTGACATGAAATAAGTTTTAAACAGGTACCTGACATATTTTTCCCCATTATGTCCATATCTATATTGAAAATGTTTATTGGACCAGTGTTGTATTCTAATATTAAATGTTTTCATTAGCTGCAAGCAGAAAATCATAACAGAAATAAAGGCTTGAAAACAGTGCAATGTATGCTTACATACGAGTTGAGTTACTTAAATAATGAACTTTTCAATAATATTCTAATCCGAGATGCATCTGTATGATTTAAGAAAATCCACAGTAAAATAAGCTGTGAAATTCATTATAGTTGTATATTAAACCAGCCTGAAATGAAAACTTCTTAGATAAAAATCACAAAAAGCACAGAACTGATGCATTCCTGAGAGTGTATGTAAAATTCTGAGCAAAACTTATTTTCAACATTGAAGATAATTGTCATTTATTGAACTGCATATAAATCACCTGTTTCATTCAGAACGTTTCTCCTTGAACAGGACAAACGCAATGTTATAAATGACATTAGCATTGGCTGGTGGCAACAGGCGTGTTTTTTTTTTTTTTTTCCTCCCACCAGTGATAGTACAGTGAAATTTACTACAATAGGAATGTCACTATATACACAGTAAAAAAGAAAAAAGTGGATATTTTGATATCAAAAAACGCTTCTTATTCAAATAACTGTCTTTTCCAATCATTTTAACGCCGTGTTTAGCTGCCACCGCGCTGAGCTTTCACGCAGCTGTGTGGAAGAGGGTGTAAAATCTGTCCATCTGGTACAAAAAAAACCTGATCACTTCTCACATCGACAGCCATTTAAGTGTCCTCTTTGTCTACTGGTTCTTCTTCTTCTTTGCTGGTTTGATAGCAGGAAGCTCCTCTTCCTCAACATCCTCTTCCTCCTCATCTTCGCCTTCCTCCTCATCCTGATCGGAGTCTTCATTCTGTGGGACTGAGAAAGAAAGGTAGAGACAGGATCAGAATTTAATAATGAGCCAACCAGTATTACTATCATTTTCCCAAGCGAATCCATTTCCAGCTACGTTGGCTCTCTGTGTATTTGAGTGAATTTCAAGTAAATAGTAAATAGTTCTAGCCCTAACCCAACATGGGGTGAAAACTAAAACACCGCAAATCACTCAAACACCACTGGTGGGGGGAATTTTTTTAACTGGTGAGAGTTGATGGGGCGAATGGACCAAGTTAAGAAGGCTCTGAAAGACTTTGGACCTGGGTGGAGTTTCACCTTTCAGTAGGATGAAGTCAAAGTTGAAATGGAATGGCTTAGCAGTGTTCAAATGGCCTAGTCAAAGCCTGGAACTAAATCTAACTGAGGAAGAACGTGGGGAAAATGTCCCTCTTTAGAATAAAAAAGAAAGAAAGAAAACAAACCTTAAAACCATGTGACCTTTAAAATTATGTCTTGCTTTGCATTTGTCCAAACAGCATATAAAATCCCAATTCAGCACATTCATATTTGTGTTTGTAACTTGACAAAATGTGAAAGTCTCCAAAGTGTGTGAATGGTTTCAGTAAGCAGACTGTATCAGAGTAAAAGTTACCGATAAGGTGCAGGCCGCTGACAGAAACTGGTCCTGTTCCAGCTTTGAGTCGTAGAGTCACTGGGGCTTTCAGCTCAAACTCTCCCAGACTCACCTAAAAAAATGTAGTAAGAAACAAAAAAAGTAAGTCAACTTCAGGACAGCTTCATCTTTAGAATGTTTGACTATGTGATTAACTCACCATGGGCAGACACTTGATGTGAAGGTTGGCTATGGGTACTGAGATTTTCTTTCCCAGATGGTTAATGGCTATTACCTCCACCACGTTGCTCTCCTCCTTGGCTCCCTCACCAAGGCAAATCTGAGGAAATAATAGTTATCTATCTGCATTTCTGCAACACAAATCTAAATTTAAAAAAAAAATCTACTAATGGGTTTGTAAAGTTGCAACATCGAGGCCAAAGACCTCGACAGACGTGACGTGGGCATAAAAGATTACAGTAAAAACTGAACATACGGTTCTAAGTTCCAGAAAGTGTTCGAGATCCTCTTCTTCATCTCCTTGGAAAGTGTAGAAGGGTACTTTAGAAGACAGCTCGCAGGCTGGAATTAAAATAAAACCATGAAATTTATATACAGCAGCATAACACGAGACATCATAGCATTCAAAAATCCACGTGTGCGCCGTCAGAGCAACATTTGAAACTGATTAAACTATCCTTACTGAACAAAAAGCTCTCCAACTTTGGCTCTGTGGTGCGTTGAAGGACCGAGGATTCCTCTTCAGTGAAAGACATTGTGTAGAAGCGTCAAAAGTTGTCTTAAATCCTAAATTTTTAAGATAAACCAACGCTCTGTGAAAAGGAGAGCGTCGCAAAGCAAGGGCGAAAGAGGTACGTCATATTTATGCGCCAGCTGATCAGATTTTTGTTTTGGTTCTCTTCACCAATCACCGTCAAGGAAATAAAATCACTCGCTAGTGCATTTTCTTTCTGATGTATATTTATTCCGCCTTTCTTTTGGATTTATTTTCGAAAGTGAAATATGTATGAACATCATAAAACAGCAAAAGCTCTTTGGAAAACAAAACAGCGGAAATTACTGGGGGTATATAGTATAACCGTAACAATAGTAAATAAATAAATAATAATAATAACGATAATAATAATAATAATGTTCAGGACAGTGCTTAAAATTCCTAGAAATCAATTTTGTTGCCACTTTTCTGAAATTAGTAACGTATCGTTAAGTAAGCTTGGTGTCAAGCGCCAAAATCTGATTCATTTTAATTCAGTACATTTAAATAATTTCCTCGTAATTTTTTGGGGAAAAAAATGCAAATTCCAAGAATATGAGTTGTACACTCGAAGTAGATATACTAATCTCTTATTGAGGGCACACCACAATAAGGTTTCATTGCTGCATTTGCTAATATCAGACCCTAACATCTAAGTCAGAAAATAATACAAACAAAAATAGTTTCTCAGCCTTTTGAAAAAGAAAAACTAAAAAAGAGAAAAGAGAATATCTGAAAAAAGTTAGATTGCTTTCTAATCAAAATTATCAATATAAAAATAAAACATGCAACTATTCAAGGCGGTATTAAATATTGTAATTCCTTACAACACAAACCTAAGTTTTGGGGTTGTAAAATTGGAATTTAAGCCCTTAAAATATAATTTGGTTATCACATTTCTGTTCAGATTAGGATTTCATCACAATTTAGTTAAAAATGAGAAATAAAAGAAAACCAAAACATTGATTACCTCAGTCTTTTAAAAAAAACTTATTAAAATAAATCTTTATAAAAAATTTTTACTTAAATTTTATTTTGTTGCAATATTTTCAGAATATAAACATGCAATCTTTAACCACAAATCACAAATAA
The DNA here is from genome assembly GCF_001443285.1 of Poecilia latipinna. NCBI lineage: Eukaryota > Metazoa > Chordata > Actinopteri > Cyprinodontiformes > Poeciliidae > Poecilia > Poecilia latipinna. The sequence goes on along the minus strand of NW_015113877.1, from coordinate 68,299 downwards.
GACACTAAAAAAAATTGACTAAATGTAGCTACAAAATATTTAGGTACGTAAAACTAAGCATCTCTGATCACCCTTTCAGTTTCGAGATGATAGATTGATGATTAAAAAAAAAATAGTGAAACAAAGACACAAACCAGGATCTTTATATGATTTATTAGTGTAATGTTATCTTACATAAAAATTTGTACAGAAATAAACGGTCACTTTAATGACTCCCATCCCCAAACCTGAACCGTCTGGTCTGAGGGATTTCTGCAGCTGGCAAAAAAAAAATAAAATAAAATAAAAATCACAAGCATCAAACTGTAAAATATCCTCTTGGAAGAGTCAAGAAACTAAAAACCAACTTCATTTGGAGAAGAGCAGGTTAACTAGTTTCATTCCTTGTTGACCAGTCGGACGGCTCTGTCTAACAAGGGGTTAACACTCTGCTTTCTTTCCACTAAGACAGAATGGAAGCAATCTTCAAAAATAATATACAAAAACATTTTTATACTTCACGAATGATATTTACAAACCATCTAAGCACAACACTTTTATGCATGTAGTTCAAAGTGGCATGCTTCTTCCTTTATGTAACATCGGAGGCGACTGTAACCAATGTCAGCCACAGCAAACCCAACACACCTCATGCACATTACGAATGTACAGGTTGGAAACGTCACATTGACAGGCAGCTACGAGACAGCAACCGCTGATCTTCATTTAACCAACGGAACTCGCCTGTTATTAGCCAAAGTGCTTCACTAAAAAGGAAAATGAAAAAAAATATACATTTGCAGAAACAAATGGAAATGAGTCGGAACAGGAAACGATCAACATACGGGCAAGAAAAAGGCCGACAGTAATTTAGCTACAGAGTCTTAAAGCTGCAGCTGAAACATGTGGAACCACCAACAGAGGCTCGTCTGAGAATACATTCATTTGAATGAAAATGTGAGAAATCAGAGGTTAATGTAAAGCACTGAGTAAATAACTTAAAAGTGTACAACAAACAGTTTAACTACAGTAGAAGTGAAGTATTTTTAACCAATGCACCTAAACCCAAAGGCTACTGAAACTTAAAATATTTTGGTCCCAATGATGCATTTTAATTTTTTTAAAAAAAAAAAAAAAAAAAAAAGGGTAATCAAATAGATATTCTACTGCAATTAGGAAGAAACTCAATGCACATAGCTTAATAATCTCTAGAAAAGCATAAGCAAATTAAATGTACAAAAAAAAAAAAACATCTGAGAAAAATAATGGAAAGCAAGCCCCAGAAGATGCTACAGACTTTAAAATTATATGAATAATCAAATACAAAGATCTAATGAGTAATTGCTGGAGGGGAGTGATGCAAAGAAAAACAACAAAAAAGTAGCAAACATGTAGAAGCTTTTCTATCGCTTAGCAAATGTTAACAGCTACTTGAGCAAAAATTCAAAGAACCCCTTGGCTAATTTTCATCAACACCCTCTTTGATGTTCAGGTTTTCATCTCCCAGTGTATCATGTAGAAAAAAAAAATTAACACAAAACATTCTTTCAGCACCTCTTTTCCCGTTTGACGTCCAACTCCCTTCTTTATTGTGTAATTACAAAAAAATAGGCTGAAAACAGCAGGCTGAAGGTTGTACAACAGCCCAAGTTAGGAGCCACCTTTTTCTCATAGCTGCAGCTGTTCACAGTCATCTCCTTTTTCAGAGGGATGATGAATGGAGGGATGGATGTAGTGGCAAGTCTTGGGGTCCTACAAGAACAATCCTAGGGGAAACGCTTGATGTTACTACCTGGGAGTGACTAGAGACCTCTTATTGGATGTTACAGCTCTTGATCTGCCAAATCCAGCTACACCCATTAAGGGCGGATCATGGTTTCTCTGTGCGATTCTTGTGCTCGTTTTACACAAAAATCCAAAAATCACAGCACATCCTGGGGTGAGCCTGAATTTAATGGCAGTATAAAAATAACCATAGTTTTATCCAACATGAAGGTACCAAAAACGCTTAAGGTGTGTTGACTCGATCTCGCTCTGTCGCCGTGCGTTTCTTCAAAGGCTGCGTCCCATAATGATGACGTCTTTGGGAAAGCCATCCATTTTGGCCACTTCAAAACATCCCAGCTTGCTGTAGAACTCCAACATTCGTTTATCAGTCTGACGAACTTTACAGAAAGCACCATGGGAACCTAAGAGGAAGAAGAAAAAACTAATCGTGACGACCACAGATTTTGATGATGATAGAAATGTATTTAAACAGATCAAAGATGAGTAAGCAAAGTGGAAGAAATAATGGTTTTCAAAAAATATTAAAAGTGTGGCATGGATTTGTATTCAACCAGTCTGAGTCAGTATTTTGTAGAACCAAAGTGATTTTGGGGAACGTCTCTACCAACTCTGCCCACCTTGAGCCTGAAACTGAATCAGACCGAGTGGCTGAACTTGAGCTATTTGGCCTAAAATTAAGTTTTATAATTACAGACATAACATAACTCAACACACGTGCTGCTCATTTTGACCCTGTGAATTCTTACACTACACTGAAAAACATACAGGCAGGCCAACCTTTGGGATAGCTGCTACTTACCATTGGCCTTAAGAGAAGATAACAGACATCCCATCATGCTTTTGGCCACACTGGGGTCAGTGACTTTGGCATGAATGTCCACCTTGATGAGAGATGGGAAATTGGACAGGAAAGAGTCCGGTAGACCCTCCTCCTCCTCATGAAAACTCAGAATCATCTTCTGCAGAAATGAAAAGTAGACCACCACGCAATATAGTCAATAACAGGAGACACTGTGCTGCAGAATGCCAATCCAGACGAAGCGAGATCGTACCTCGGCATCAGAAAGATCCTTTTCACAGTCTGGTTTGTGGTATTTCTCCTGCATGAAGGGAATCCAGCTCAACTTGCACTTCTTGATGAAAGGCTTCACATCTACAGTGCCGAGAGCGTAACCGCAGATCCCCTCGTCATCTTCCAGCACGAACCCATAGTCCGAGCTCACCGTCAGCAGTCCTCCAACTAGCCTGCAGTCAAATGCTTGGTCACTCACAACTACTTGACTGTAGGTGTCAGTCAAGGAGTTGATGAAAACTTTCGTCTTGATGTTTTACCTGTCCCCAATGAGGTCCGGTTCCCCCTCAGCGAATGGCTCATCTTCCATCCCTTCGCAGTACATTTCCTTACAGATTTTATAAACCGCAGCCTGAAAGAGAAGCAGACACAGCGATCACTGAAGTTTTACGCTCTCAGAGGAAGCCGGCTAATTGCTACTCGAGCTAATGATTATTTCAGTAATCTTTATTCAAGCTATTATTCCGATGACTGAGTAATTAGCTCGCTTAGTCATCTGATTGCCGTTTGTTGGCACATTCTGCAGTTTTTTCATTTGACCGCTTAAGTTTATTTTATGCAATATGAAATGCATTTAAACAATGTGCCTTTTAAATAAAATAAACATTTTATCATCTAAAGCAAAGTATTTTTTGTACAGTTTTGTCTTAATGACTACTCTGAGGGTGTTGTTCTTCCAGTCAATGGCATGTTTTAGAGTCTGAATGCTCCAGTTAATGATTATTTGATTACTAAACTAGTTATTTTTCCAATAATCAATTAGCTGTAAAAATAAGGAAATCAAATTCCACCGTTATCCAAACTGTTCGGCACCCTGAAGTCATCTGTTAATTTTTTTTTCCAACAATTGATTAGTTTTGACCAATCGTTCCCATTTCACCAGGACAGCAGTAGCTTACAGATTGCTGAGCAAATCGCTACAGAAATGTGGCACACCAAAGTACGGCTTCAATCAAAGGGACATTACCTCGTCTTTGGGATAGTAGGGCCTTATGGTATAGATTTTGGAGGTTGGCAAAGAAGGTGGAGGCTGGTAGAAAAGATCGTTTGCCCCATCTATTGGCAACAATCTCTGTGGGTATCAAAACAAAGAGGTTCAGTCTAACAGAGAACAGGCAGTCTGTTGCTTCGGCTGACTGCCTAACTGTGTATTTGCCAAGTCGTGCCACTGTCAGCCCAAAACGTACCATAAAAGAAAGCGAAGGACTTTGAAAGTTAAGATTAATCAATGACCCAGAGTTCCTTGTTGGTCTGACAGTGGACAACTAGAGCAAACACCAAATTTTTTTTTTTTTCTAACTTTTTCCTTGGCGCAGAGAAAAACACGTGTTTGCAAACACAGTGAAGTGAGGGTTTCGTTTTGGTCTGACTAAGGCTTTACTGGCTGAAGGAGATGCTCCTTTCCCTTTGGTAAGGCATCGCAATATTACGCTTGCGCAGGGCCCTCCTGTTGAGAAAAATAATGATGCTGGCGCAGAAATGCGGAGAACTCCAAGAAAAAAATACCAGAGGGGTGGAAATCAAATAAGAGTCCTTTTGCTCGACGGCATACCAAATGGAAGTGGTGTTTTAGAGAGGAGGCTGGTGTGTTTAATCTTGGAGTTCTCCCTTTGCACAGATGCTTGCGTACTCGCTTGCGCTGCGATGCTTTGTGCGCGTGCGCTTGCAAACACAGGGGTGTTTTTTTTATCTATAATTTTTTTTGCGCTGTGCTTTCCTGCAAAGAAACGTCATGTCATGAAAATAAAACCTAGCCATGCTCGCTTGCGCCGCTTGCGCCAGGGAAAAACAGCATCTCCTTTGGCAGCTGCTGAAAGAAACTAAGAGACGTCAACCACAAAACGCCACGTCAAAAACAATTTGAACGGCTTTAGGTTCTTTTATGAAAACGGGGGAAAATTGCCATTCCACCCGTAGAGTTTGACAACACTCCAAAGTCAAAAACCTGGATGTTACAGGATTAGTTTGTTACAATCAGCTCACCTTTGACAGACCAAACCTCATCATACCTGCGCACATTTACCATCGTCTTCCACAGCACTGTTTTTTTTTTTTTTTTTTTTTTGCCTTTTTTTCGGGGCTTTAGAACCCTGGAACTCTCCTGCTAGACCTCCCCTAAAGGCCCAGGACTCTTGTTCTCCTTTAGGGAATTGTGCTGAGGACTGACTACGACACCCTGTTAGGAGCAGAGCCAAGCGGACATTGTTACCACAGGATGGGGCTCTGATACAGATGAAAGGAGTGGGGAATGAAGGGGGTAATATGTAATATAAATTATAATATTTTTTTAATCATTAAAACATAAAATGGAATAAATTAGTGGTGCATAAAAATACTTCAATGACGTGATGGGGCTCAGGCATCTAAATCTCATGTTTGTGGAATTATGGTGAAAACTCAAATGCAAGATTATGTGTTTAGCAATAAAATTAACCAGCTACAAATCTCAGTCTGCAGGTTATCTTAATCTCCTCCAACCTTTGTTGTGTGAAAAGGAAAGGTACTCCTCCTGCTGATGGAACAATGCTGACCAACAGTGGGATAAACTATTCTGTCTAAGGCTCACAACAGAAAGCTTTAGCTGCCATCACCCCACTGATCTTAGCACCCCGTGTGAAGTCACATTCTCGTTTTATCTGCCTTGTCACATGACGGGGGGAGGGAGAGGGAGGCACGAGTCATTAAAAACCAGGAAGACTGAAGTCAGCACACTCCCAGACTTAAAGGGCCTCTCAGTTTGATATTAAAAGCCACAGATAAAACAACTCAGTCAAAAAAAAAAAGAAGAGGAAAACAAAAAAAGAAGACGATAAAAATAAAAAATAACTACGAGGTCAAAACACAGTAGAGAAAACGTATGTCTAAAGCACGCACGGCTCTTTGACAGATTGAATAAAACGGCAGCTAACGAAGTCTGAACCTGGTTGACAAGAAGCCCTGTCATGTGACCAGCCAAATGCAGCGCGCGTGCAGGACGCCTAACCCTGCTTTACACGTGAACCTCACACTGATCAAAACAATGTCCTGGGAAGAGCTGACAGCACAGCATGCAGATGCACCCGCAAGAAGGAACTCTGAACTGAACATTACTTATTTGTTTTTAAGAAAAAAATAAAATAAAATAAAGCTCAATCTCTGTGGATTTACCTCCACCTGGATCAGCTGGATGTAAACAAGAAGCAGGAGTGGCTGCTTGTTTTTAATCCAGCTGCTGTGGATGTGAGCTTATGCATTTGATGTTGAGGCCAAAACTCAAGTTCCTCTGGGCAGGTGCATCAGGCTGGTCTGAGAGTTTATTTAGGCCTACTGACAGAAACAAAAAACAAGTTAGGAAGATGCCGCTAAAGAGAGAAATTTTTGAAGTTAACCACTGGAATTCAAGCTTAAAAATCGCTGCGCAGGATGTGACTTCATCCGGAGGGTTGTTTCCTTTCCTCCAATTCAATCGTTTTACATAAATTTGGTTTGAGAAATTTTTTTTTTTTTTTTTAATTACATAGATCAAATTCAAACATGAACAAAGGAAAGAGACAACGCCTGCATTGTGCATACATCGGCCACTGTCGATCCAATAGCAGTAGAAACTTGTACTGTGGATTCTTCCATCTGTACATAGTGAAGGGAGAAAACAGTAGAAAATAGTTATTAGTAGGTGTTCTTAGTACAACATTTAGGGAGATTGCGACTAAGTGCCGGCTGCAAGGCTTTAACGAAGGGAAATTCATGTGAACTGATGAGACAACTTGTGTATGGTCACAAACAAACAGCGTTAAGAAACTGCGCAACACGGCAGCAGATAAAAATGTAATTAAAATACGGAGACCGATTTTCTCAGCGTCTCTGGCTTATGGAAAAATATGTCCATTTTAGGTAAAGTCAGACGTGTAGCGCGTGAAGTGAAGCCTTTTTCCAGAGCAGGTTTTGCTGCCTGCTGTGTTCTGTTGGCCGAGATCCCAGCTTTACAAAGTAGCTGAACGGGGAAGAAACCTGTGAATGAAACTGGGTTACAGGAAGTAACCTACAGGCCATGCTGGTGCTTCAGGGTAATCAATGCAACTCTGAAAGAATGAGACATCGTTCCAATAGTGGATGCCACTCAAACTGTATCCAGTGTTTAAGCGCACACAAGTGCGAAGAGGAGACCACCTCCTTTCTTTTAAGGGTAGACAATAAAGATCAGGCATGAGGCGGTTTGTTGCTACGACGGCTTTTCAGTGCTGCGAAAAATTATAGCCTGTATACTCAGATTTCTCCCAGAGCAATGCAGTGCCGACCCTCCCCCACCTATTCCTGATATCACCAGCTGGGCTAGAGAACTACAAAACCTCTCGCTCATTTACAGGAAAGACAAACTCATCTGCTTGGAAATATTTCTAATTTAAAAAAAAAAAAAAAGCGTGGACAGTGAATGTGTTCAACTAAAGGAGGACCTTTAGTTTTCATTAAAATGCCACTGATTAAGAACTACATTTGGCAAGCTACAAGCAGCATTTCTTCTCCACCTAAGCAGATTATTAATTATATAGCTAATTTGTGTTGTACTAGTGCTATTCCACAAATAAAAAAAACCCAAACAAAAGCAAAACCAAACATTTCAGGTTAGTAAACATCTACGTTATACTACTTTTAGCTGGTGTTCTGATTTTACAGATATTCTAACAATAGGTTACATTTTTTTTTTTTTTAGCAGGACTGATTATTGATTTTCTGCATTTTAATGCAAGTTTCAGTATTTTTACTGCGAGCATCTCATACCGGCCCATGCCTAATACAGACTGCGGTAACAAATCAGGTGACAATCATCATCCATCTAGCGGCCTCGTCTCTGAGGCAATTTTGCAAAAATATTTTCAGCAATGTTTCAAATACTTTCAGCTAAAACACTTCAGATATGTTTGAGTTTATTTTTCTCTATGCACCAGAATGGCCTTCAACAGTGAGTCAGTCAACTTGCTCTCCAAGCTCGCGTGCGCGCCAGGGCATGAAACAAGGCAGGGTGGGGGGGGATAGGGATTTCCCCTATGCCCGTCCCCACAGACAGAAATGGAGGCAAGTGTGTCTGAGTGGGAATGTAGCAGTGATGTTACTGGACACACAGCAAGCAGCAGTAACCCTGGAGTGGCATTATCTATGCTGGATATCGGAAATGTTGGACCTTTTTGTTGGATAAACAGGGAGGCTGCTAGCAGTGCAAGCGGCATTCAGTCTGACGTAAAAACATGTAAATTACAGAAAGCAATCAACATGTGTGCAAAAGGAGGCATTTCCTTGATGCATTCTGCTTCGTCTGTGCAAAACTGATCTATGATTGCTTATAGTACTAACTTCAGATTATTGTCATGAACACATGTTTTGTGAAGATGCTAAAATGTTAACATTTAAATAAACCTCACTTATTAAATCTATGCACCTAATCAATAACTGATCTCTTTGCTCCATTAAATCTAATTTTCTGAAAGTTTCTTTTAACAAATATGTGTTTGTGTATACATATTAGACGCCAAGCTACTTTTTTTTTTTTTTTTTTGCCAAGACGAAGAGGCCCCAAAGCTCCTCAATACGTACCGAGCCACAGGACAAAAGACTTGACCATAGACATGATGCTCTTGATGTCCCAGATGTAGGGGTAGAGGTCAAACAGGATGGTGCGGTTGGCTGTGTTGGACAGCCGTGTGAACATGTGGATGACGGAGCAGCACATGTCTTGAAACTTCTCCGCCCGCAGCTGCCATTCAGCCACCTGAACGTAAAGATCCGGAAAGATAATAAATACTTGTTGTTGAGCATAAGGGGTTCATTGATGCTCGATCTGGGATGTGAAATCGCAGCTCAATTAATTGGCCCCTCTTCCTTAGGCAGCTGTTAAATACCAATAGGTTTTATGAACAGAATCAATCTGCCTGCTTTGATCTGGAGATGAATTAAACCGGCTTGTCTTTTGTTATTTTTTTATTTTTTTTGTGTGTGTTTGAACTCAACTGTACTGAATTCATTTTGTGAAAACTACAGCATAAATCTTAAGATTTCTTGTTTCAACTTTTTCCACAGAAAAAATATGATTTTGGTTTAATATACGAGAGTGAAACCTGTCTTCAAATGTAGCTTAAATAATTAAAGGGTTGATGGAACATCGTTCTGTTGTTTATACCTGTGTTTTTCCACTGTAACGAAATGTCATTACACAAAAGTAACAGGTGACTTCATATGAGGGGAGCCGTTTGAACAAACAAGAATGGCTCAACACTGTGCAAGCATCCAGTTTACCATCACACCAACACCACCCAATGGACACTGAGGGTAGTACACATCCGCCATTTTGTTTTCAACTCCATTACCAGCTGGTTTAGTTAATAATGCACCGCAGCTCTCACACAGACGTCTCTCTCTTCAGAAAAAGCCTCACCTTTTCACTTTCTTTTCTCTTGCAGTTGACGCTGACGACGCTGCTGTTGGCTCTCAGCCAGTTGAACTCCTTTAACATCTGTGTGGCTTTAGGTCCGTGTTCGTAAGGCAGGTAGAAGAGCTCAGCCAGGAGACACAGGTCCTCCAGCGTCGGAGGCTCTGGTGTGAACAGAGGCTTCTCGTCGGGGCCGGGCACATACAGATCCTGATGATTTAAAAACACACACACACACAAAAAAAAAGCAAAATCTGAATTTAGAGGTTTATTCTATAATACTTTTGTCTTAAGCTTCAAATATAAAGAATCTTAGTACCTGTTTGAGTTGATCATCCGTCTGCATAGGAGCAATATCGCTCCCAGAATCCTCCTGGATCGACTCTTCTGGGGACTTGGACTCTGCCAGACTCTCCTTGTCTGTATCCATGGGCTTGAGGTCCTCGGCCATTTTGTCAGCCAAGATGGGAGCGACGTCTTTCTCTTCCGGGTCGGCTTCTGCCTCTGGCTCGTCCAGCTTCTCCACCACCATCTCCATTGGCTCCTCATCTGAATCCTTCTTTTCCACGTCCACCTGCATTGGCACAGTAAATTATATATATATATATATATATATTTTTTGAAAAGCAACTGAAAACAGTTTTAATGAGACGGGTGCAGGGATGAGAAATGATACAGTATTATTTCATAATACAAACAACTCTGTTCATCATCTGTTCACATGAATAATTGTTAGATTTAACTATACAACTATTTAAATCTCACCTCTTCTACCTCTTCAGCCGTTTTTACCAGGGCATGTGGGAGGGGATCGAGGAGGAGGGGGGGCATTGCAGGGGACATGATGGGCTGCTGGAAAACAGTAGTGACTGACGTGGAGGAGCAAAGGGACGGAGCTGTCATGGAAGATACATCAATGGCCGTGCTTTTGGCACCACTCTGAGGCACCTGTCGGCCTGAAGGAGCACAGGGTTAATCCACTGGGTTTTCACTTAAAAAAAAAAGGCGCCTAAAATATTCATTGGGATTGCTCTTACTGTTGTATTGGAGAGGCACACTGAATTCTGCAAGCCACTCTGTCAGAGCGAGCTTTAAAGCGAGCTGTGGGCTGTAGAGCATGTCCGTCTCCAGCTCCTCATCGCTGCCTTCGTTCTCAAGCTTGATCTGGATGGACACAGTGCTGTCCTCGCCGTCAGCTGGTCCAGAGAGACGCAAATTAATAACTTACAAGCATTATTATGCTGCATTATCACCATTTCGTATTGGTAAAGAGTTCGCACAGAAGTTTTATTTAACTTCAAAACAATTCCCATGTGTGAGGAAAAGACAAAAAAGGTTTTCATTTTCTGTGGACCTGTCTGAGAGATAATGAAAGCGGGAGGATGGGAGACCCTAAGCAAACTTCAGATTATTCAAAGCAAATTTCTTCTACTTCCAAAATACCTCAAGTAGAAATCATTTTTAGGATCTAAACCAAACCTGTTTAAGAGCAACGGTTACCAGGGCCTTAGGTGTCCAAATTAGCATGTTTTCTTTGGCACATTTAATAGGATTACCTAATCCTGTTTTGCAGACTTCAGAATAATTCTAGAAAAATTCTAAGCATTTGTACACTCATCCAAACTTGTAAAATAGAGAGAAATGTAACCTTTTCAAAGCTGCATAGCATCTCTCAGTGTAATGTTTTTCATGCTGAGATTGCTGCTTTGGCTCATACTTACTCATGACCACATCTTTGCGAACCCCGTTCATGTTAGACTTGTACCAGGTGGCCAAAGTGTGAATGGCGACAAAATTGGATTCGAACTCGCAGTTGGGGTTGGTGAGGACTCCCTTCAGCCGGGGGATGAGCTCAGTGGAGCGGCCCTTGTACGGACCTAAAAACAGCCTCTTCTGGTCGTAGTCATTGGCATGAAAATTGTCCCAAATAACAGGGGCTCTTCTCAGGATCTTTGACACCTCTTCAATGGACTCCACTGGGATGTCTTTAGAAACCACTTTGGGCCCTGCGGATAGTACAGCATATTAAAAATAGTCAATATTATTCCGCAGCTATAACACCAATGAGATTTAGCTGAACCAATGGAATGATGCTCATATGAAAGGACACTTTTACACTCACCTGTCCACAGCACATCAATGCTAGGCAGGAGTTTCTCTCCAACTGTGCGGAGGTAAGGGGATTGCGAGACACTTGGGTAGCAGAATGTTCCACAGTACTCTGCGTTTCAGCAAAGAAGAAAATAATTCAATGAATGACAATACAGGCATTGAGAACTGTGTAAAATTGGGAAGAAAGATGGAGTACCTGTGGGGCAAAACAAGAAGGTTTCAGGCTCTCCCAGGTACTGGTAGATTTCATTAGTTATAGAAACCTGAGCATGAGCAAAAGAGCTGAATACTTCTTTGTCAGCAGGGCACATGTTGTGGTCAATATCGTCAAAAAGTAAGGCAAAGGATTTGCAGCCAAAATGAGTAACCTGAGCGGGGGGGAAAGAAAAGATGGCAGGGAATTAAAAACAAAGAAGTGAATTTGTAGTACATTAGGAATGTGCCCATGATTAAGGTTTTATTCCAGTGTTAAAATGTTTCAATACCTGATCAAGTTTTCTTTTAAGTGCAGAAACCTCTTTCTGATTAGAGAAAGTTATGTCTAATCCAGGGGAAATGGCATATATAAACTCTATCCCATGCTCCTTGGCGGCACTAACTAAAGTCATGAGTTGTTCTGCAAAACGGATGAGATAAAAAAAGAAAAAATACACACAATTAACAACTATGATTCGTGTTTCTTAAGCACCACATCTTATGGAGAAATTTAGTCAAAAATATTCACCTGCTTCTTCCACTGAATACAGTTCTCTCCAGAACATTCTGTGCTTGTAGTCGTCTTTGGGTGCATAAAGATACGTGTTCAGCCCCCACTTCTGTTGCCTGTGTAATTTGGTAATGTAGAACAGTCATTGTCATAATCCAAAATAACCTGATATTATTTTATTGACACCTTTAATTAGAAGAATGCACATTACCTTCTGAACAGCTCTTTTCTCTGTTCCATAGTCCATGGACGCCCGTAAAAGCCTACATAGAGAAAACGTATAATGAATTTCAATGCAGTCTTCTTTCCATTCCAAGTCACATTAGCAGCATATTTTGACTTCCAAGGCTACCATATTAAAGAACCTACCCCTCAGATATGAATTATAGCTGGAAAGGACATTAAAGCTGCATGCACACATGCTAATTTTGGATTCCCATTTGATCGTATTTTACTAGACTATTTTACAACCTTTTGGCATTCTCAAATCTATAATATCTTGAAATGATAAGTCTGGACTGGACTACCTAAATTAATGTAGAGGCAAAAAAAGAGGTCAAGGGCAAAACCAATCTTTAGATGATCTGTGATCATCTAAAAGCCAAAAAAAGCTGTCCAAATGCCCCCATTTTATGAGTTGGGGAGAGGAAGAGGGGGGCGACATAAGCTTTCATGGGCCAAATGAAAGACAAAGGAGCAAACCTGAATGCAACTCGACCTACAATATCTCTCATTTCCCATGAATCACGATTTTATCTTGTAGATGATAAATGATTAAATTTGGAATATCTGTCTTTTTTACTGCATTCTTTTTTTTCAATAAGCGATCAATTTAGATTCCAGAGCTTTCCAGACTGAGCTGAAACCCTGCATGGTGAGGATGCATTTGGTGCAAGCAAAGAAAAAAAAAAAAAAACATTCAACACACTGTACGTTACTGTCACATTCACAGTCTCGCCAAAATGTAATCCACCTGCCTCCGGGAACACATCATTGTTATAATGATAAATTACAAAGAGCATCTTATCACTGCAGCATTTCTACGTTCAATCTCTCACCGTTTACAGATAATTAAAAAAAATCAATTTAATATAGAGTGAATTTTTATATTTAGTCATTACCTTCAACTACACCACTAATGAATTTTCTGTGGCCCGTCGTTTCCACTACGATGCTGGAGTCCGCCACTGGGCCCGGGGCCTCCACACAAGCCTCTCCAGAGACTGGGCTGGGGCTCGGCTCAACATCTAACGGAGGAGTGTCTAAAGTCTTGTCCTTTTGAACCATCGTACAAGGGTTTCCTTGACACAATCACAAAATCCGGAGGAAAAAAACAAAACAAAAAACAGGCGGCAAACCAAATGCAGGTTTTTTTTTAGTTTTTTTTTTTAGCACAAACAAGCACCCCAAAGGAAATACACCGCGTCACTCTCCGTGTAACGTCGGCAAAGCTCACGGTGTTAGCGATTATATTCTTCAGTAAAATTCAAAACTTGCTTTCGCAAAATGTTCTAAAACTGTTATCAGGCCACAAAGAATACTATGCATGTGGACAAATTCATAAAGTAAGAAAAACCGTCGTCCGTCTGTATCCGACCATCCTCTTCGCTTTATGATCAAATTTAACCTACTTTTCCTTGGTTCTTCCTGTTTACACCGAGTGCGCATGCTCACGAGACTAGCTCAAACCAGTCAGAACCGGATCTAGGTGACAAAACAGAGCAAAGCTTTCAGGAGAGCACCTTCTCTGCAGACGCCATTGTAACTGAAGACCACCATTTCTTTCTACATATTTACATAATTAGATTTAAAAGATAGATAAAATATATATGCTTTAGATATCCAATATAAATATATATATAATTTGTTATATTTTTGCAATAAGTTACTCAGATGTTGATGGGAAAAAAATGTTAATTGTATTAATCAAAAACTAAAGCTAGACTGAATAAGAGAGTAGGGTTACTCAAAATGTTTCAATATGCCATCTGTTTGAAATGCTTTAATTTGTCCATATGTTCAGTGACTGTATCTCCACAGCTTTTTACAGATACCCCTTACATTCACATTTTAAATGTACTTTGGTAATAAAATAATTGCAGACTTATACTCTTGGGCAGGTGGAAAAAGCAACATTGCTTTTTTTCACCTGCCTTATGATTTTTAAAATAAGCCTATAGTCCAACACAAATAAAACATAGGTGCTAGTGTATAAAATAAACATTTTTAACAACAATTCCCAACCAATCTTCAGATCTTCTGTTGGTACGTTTTGTGGAGTCAACATTACCTAATGCCACATGGACTGAGTTGCTAGCATGTCATAGTAAAAACAAGTTGAGTTTGACTGGTCTTACAGCCTAGTAACTTAAGCTTATTTGTAAAAAAAAAAACATTCAACACAGTGTACATTAATGTCACATTCACAGTCTCGCTAAAATGTAACCCACCTGCCTCCTGGTACACATCATTGTTATAATGAAAACTTATAGATGAGATGTGCTTTGTAGCACTTCTCAGCTACAAAGCAGTTCAAAGTGCTTTACATAATAAAATGTAGTTAAAAAAAGACACACACTACTATGGCAGAAAAAGAGAATGAAAAGTTGTAATCTAGACCAGGGGTGTCAAACTCAATTTCACCGTGGGCCACTCACCCCAAGAGATGCATAACCTACAAAAACCATTTCTGTCTGGTTTCAAACCAGAGACCTTTTGCATGTAAAGCAAATGTGATAACCACTACACTACAGGAACTGAACTTCTCTGCTTTGATTCAGTTTGAG